>NW_028270160.1:2097500-2352500 GCF_037043375.1 Chiloscyllium plagiosum
AACATTTTCAAGGGCCACTCAGTATTTTATACTAAGAACATGACATTGGGCATGTCTCAGAGTAGACTCAAGTTGATAAACAGGCAATTCAAAGGAATTCGGACAGAAGAACAAATTTAAAAGAATTTTAGATTTTTGATTTTATTGCCATGTGTATTTTACAGTAAGAATACAATAACATTTAGTGAAAAGCTTACTTTTGTCACCATAAAACAGCTCCATTTTGTATAATTTAAGAATAAGGAAAAAGGAAAGAGATTAACAAGTGTCCATCAGTCAGCCCTGAGCCAGCTCATCATTGCCTGCGTTACCATCCCTCTGCCCCCACCTGACCACTGTCAGTGCCAGACCCAGTCAACGACAAAGCCAATGATCCTCAGGCACTTCTTTTGCCATCAGGCCTACTCCCCTCTGCCACTGACTCCAGGTTCCGTGCCTGCTCCAGAAAAATCAGCAGGGCCCACGCGAGGTCCTCTTGGGGCACACTCTTCTCTACGCTGGGTCTGTTTGAGACCACTCAAGATCCACACTCCAGGTCCACACAAGATCCACACTCCGGGTCCACACAAGATCCACGCTCCAGGTCCACACAAGATCCACGCTCCGGGTCCACACAAGATCCACGCTCTGGGTCCACTCAAGATCCACGCTCTGGGTCCACACAAGATCCACGCTCTGGGTCCACACAAGATCCACGCTCTGGGTCCACACAAGATCCACGCTCCGGGTCCACACAAGATCCACGCTCCGGGTCCACACAAGATCCACGCTCCGGGTCCACTCAAGATCCACGCTCTGGGTCCACTCAAGATCCACGCTCCGGGTCCACACAAGATCCACGCTCTGGGTCCACACAAGATCCACGCTCTGGGTCCACACAAGATCCACGCTCTGGGTCCACACAAGATCCACGCTCTGGGTCCATTCAAGATCCATACTCCGGGTTCACACAAGATCCACACTCCAGGTCCACACAAGATCCACACTCCAGGTCCACACAAGATCCACACTCCAGGTCCACACAAGATCCACACTCCAGGTCCACACAAGATCCACACTCCAGGTCCACACAAGATCCACACTCCAGGTCCACACAAGATCCACACTCCAGGTCCACACAAGATCCACACTCCGGGTCCACACAAGATCCTCACTCCGGGTCCACACAAGATCCACACTCCGGGTTCACACAAGATCCACACTCCGGGTTCACACAAGATCCACACTCCGGGTTCACACAAGATCCACACTCCATGTCCACACAAGATCCACACTCCAGGTCCACACAAGATCCACACTCCAGGTCCACACAAGATCCACACTCCAGGTCCACACAAGATCCACACTCCAGGTCCACACAAGATCCACACTCCAGGTCCACACAAGATCCACACTCCGGGTCCACACAAGATCAACATGCTGAGCTCTCACTGTCACCGATGCCATCCAAGGTCAGGACAAGGTAAATAAGTAAAAACACAAAAGCCCAAGAGAGGAAATAAGAAGGAAAAGGACAAGCAGTTGGAGCAAATGAGTTGGAGCACAGGGGCTTCACTGCACCGCCATCTTGGATTGGAAGCAGTTCTTTATGACTGATAAAAACAGAAGATGCATCACTTAAACCATGTGTTTGCCAGGAAGAGTTCTTAATGCTGCGGTCACAGAGGTTTATTTAAATAAGCAAGGATAGGGACATGCATGGTGTTTTAGGCGCTGAAAGACAGGGAAACATTCCTTTTTGGAAGAAAAAAATGGAAAAGCTCCATCATGGCTGCAGCAAATGAGAAGCCACCATTTTGATCAGAAAAGGGGCAGGAATTCATTCCCCCCAGTATACAGTGCAGAGAGACTGTATCACGACAAAGAAGAATTTAACACTTTACTAGAGGAAAGAAACCAGCATTGCTACAATACAGGGGTTTTAAACATTTAGAGACATTAAGACAAGAGATTTGAAGCAACTATTTTCACACAAGATTATAAGCTTTAAAACCATCACCATTTATTCATTGCAAAATTATTAAATAGAAAAAGCAGCATTTAGATACTATAGGCTAAAACTAAGAATAAATAATCACAGGAAGGCGAAATCTCATAGGAAATCATATCGCCATCAAGTTGGATGTCAGCAATAGGCCAAACAGAATGCTCATATATCACTGTCCCTTCACTGTCCCTGGGTCAAAATCCTGAAATTCCCCCCCTAAGGACATTGTCAGTCAACCTACAGCACATGGACTGCAGTGGTTCAAGAAGGCAGCTCACCCCCACCTTCTCAAGGGGCAACTAGGGACGGGCAATAAATGCTGGGCTTAGCCTGTGACACCCACATCCCACACTTTTAATATATAGAATATTTTCAAAATAAAAACAAATCAGAATTTCAAAAAGTAAATAAAAGAAACAGATAATTCTGAAGAAGTAATAACAATTCGAAGTTTGTGCGAAGATTTGTAGCTCGGGTGCTCGTTGTTGTGGTTCTGTTCGCCGAGCTGGAAGTTTTTGTTGCAAACATTTCGTCCCCTGGCTAGGCAACATCATCAGTGCTTGGGAGCCTCCTGCGAAGCGCTTCTTTGATGTTTCCTCCGGTGTTTATAGTGGTCTGTCCCTGCCGCTTCCGGTTGTCAGTTTCAGCTGTCCGCTGTAGTGGTTGGTATATTGGGTCCAGGTCGATGTGTTTGTTGATGGAGTTTGTGGATGAATGCCATGCCTCTAGGAATTCCCTGGCTGTTCTCTGTCTGGCTTGCCCTATGATAGTAGTGTTGTCCCAGTCGAATTCATGTTGCTTGTTGTCTGCGTGTGTGGCTACTAAGGATAGCTGGTCGTGTCGTTTCGTGGCTAGTTAATGTTCATGTATGCGAATTGTTAGTGCAGTATATAGTATTTAGTGCAGTCCTTGCATGGTATTTTGTACACTACATTCGTCTTGCTCATGTTGGGTATCGGGTCCTTCGTTCTGGTGAGTTGTTGTCTGAGCGTGGCTGTTGGTTTGTGTGCCGTTATGAGTCCTAGGGGTCGCAGTAGTCTGGCAGTCAGTTCCGAGATGCTCCTGATGTATGGTAGTGTGGCTAGTCCTTTTGGTTGTGGTATGTCCTCGTTCCGTGGTCTTTCTCTTAGGCATCTGTTGATGAAGTTGCGCGGGTGTCCGTTTTTGGCGAATACTTTGTATAGGTGTTCCTCTTCTTCTTTTTGCAAACACTCTATACAATCAACACAGGAATTCTTGGATATCTTCAGAAATATACACATAGACAAAGAAGAAACCATGATATCATTCGACATGACGGCACTGTTCACTTCGATTGACAAAACCCTAGCCAGGGAAACAATAGCCAACCTACTGGACATACAGAACAGAAAACAGGACGCTGAACCTATCAACAAAGACGGCATACTTAAACTACTGGACTTGTGCCTCACAACACACTTCACATTCAACAACCAGATTTATGAACAAATCAACGGAACACCCATGGGATCACCAATCTCGGGACTCATAGCAGAGGCAGTTATGCAAAGGTTAGAACAAACAGTCCTACCACAAATTCAACCCAAACTCTGGGTCAGATATGTCGATGACACGTTCGTAATCATTAAAAACACGGAAATAGAAAAAACACACCGGATCATCAACGCCACACTCACAGGAATCCGATTCATGAGAGAAGAAGAAAAGGATAGCCAACTCCCATTCCTAGACGTGATGGTACAGAGAACACCAGACGGAGAATTCACTACAAAGGTATACAGGAAAGGCACTCACACAGACCAAGTCCTGAACTATGAAAGTAACCACCCCAACACACACAAACGAAGCTGCATCAGGACTCTATTCAAAAGGGCCACAACACACTGCAGTACACCAGAACTGCAAAAAGAAGAAGAGGAACACCTATACAAGGTATTCGCCAAAAACGGATACCCGCGCAACTTCATCAGCAGATGCCTAAGAGAAAGACCACGGAACGAGGACATACCACAACCAAAAGGACTAGCCACACTACCATACATCAAGAGCATCTCGGAACTGACAGCCAGACTACTGCGACCCCTAGGACTCATAACGGCACACAAACCAACAGCCACGCTCAGACAACAACTCACCAGAACAAAGGACCCGATACCCAACATGAGCAAGATGAATGTAGTGTACAAAATACCATGCAAGGACTGCACTAATCACTATATAGGACAAACAGGAAGACAGCTAACAATCCGCATACATGAACATCAACTAGCCACAAAACGACACGACCAGCTATCCTTAGTAGCCACACACGCAGACAACAAGCAACATGAATTCGACTGGGACAACACTACTATCATAGGGCAAGCCAGACAGAGAACAGCCAGGGAATTCCTAGAGGCATGGCATTCATCCACAAACTCCATCAACAAACACATCGACCTGGACCCAATATACCAACCACTACAGCGGACAGCTGAAACTGACAACCGGAAGCGGCAGGGACAGACCACTATAAACACCGGAGGAAACATCAAAGAAGCGCTTCGCAGGAGGCTCCCAAGCACTGATGATGTCGCCTAGCCAGGGGACAAAACGTTTGCAACAAAAACTTCCAGCTCGGCGAACAGAACCACAACAGTAATAACAATAATTGATAATTACTTTAATTTGAGAATAAACAGGATTCTTTAAAGCATAACAAAGAAAAGTGATCACCCAGAGTCTTTGTCAGATTTATTACAGCCCAAAGAAGATTTGACTTCGGAGAAAGTTATGCAAATTGTCTTTGAAGCTGAAATCAGAAAGAGCAACTAGATAAATCAAGAGGAAAAGGACATCCTTACCACAAGTGACCAACAGAACCTATCAATTTGATAAGGGGCTACACATCAGAAACCAACACAAAGATGTACAGATACTCATAGTCAGTGTCAGCACAGTCAAACAAACAGCCACACAAGCTCAAGCTGTTTCCAACAATGAGCAAAGAATGGAAAACCATAGATAACTTTCTCTACAAGTACGATTGCTTTCAGAATGTGTGCAGAGATAGGGCAAAGTTTCAGGGGAGCAGAAAGCCAAATGCTTACTCATTCAAAGTTATTAATACAACAGAACTTCCACCCCTGAAAAAGACACTTAATGATTGAACCGGCCTGAATTTACAAAACCTCTTCATGTTAAAGAACATTAAAGAAATGCAACACAGAGAGATTAAAAACCTGCACAAATGCTGAGATTGCATCTTCTTCGATAACAGTAGTTTCTGGTCATCTGAATGGATATTGTGTAACTAACCAATATAACTTGTATCTATCGCTATCAGGCTATAAACTGCACCTTGATATGAACGCAAGAGGCTCAATCCTGATGAAGAGCTTATGCTCAAAACATTGACTCTCCTGCTCCTCAGATGCTGCCTGACTTGCTGTGCTTTTCCAGCAACACACTCTTCAACTCTGATCTCCAGCATCTGCAGTCCTCACTTTCTCCCGAGAACCTCTTCTTGTGAAGACTCACTAGTCATCTCCTTCTGTTACAGTTAACCAAACTGACCCTGAGACAGAGAATAGAATGCAGGATTGATGGCAGTCGTTTCCCAAAAGTAACCAGCTGGTAGTGGTTGGTGTCACATTGTAGGATGCCCACTGCATCACACCTCAGTAGAAAAGGTGAAAATGATTCGGGTAAAATGGCAGATGGATTGTGGTGCTTCTCAGGGTAAGTCACGGATGGTCCTGTATCAGATGAGTAGGAGCATTCCAGCAGGAGATCAAGAACGCATTGCTCCAATGCAAAGGTGGCAAATGTGGTTTGTCCCTTTAAGACAGGGTCTGTTCGAATTGGCTATTGAGGAGGTTTCTCTGCAGATTATTGATCATTCGAATGGTTAGAATATCCCAGGAATTGGCAGAGCAATGTGACTGGAAATTGGTGATGTGAAGGTCGGAGGTCTACAGTCCTTCCTACAGCAGGAAGGATGTAGCTGAACCCTGAAACCTAATGCTGGACAGCATTACAACTGGCAGCCAGGCAAGTGACAGATCGTCACCAACTGTCCTCCCCCTGACCATAATCTCACCCTCTTGGATTTACAGGGCCTGTGCTGATATCCTGGAAGCTTCTCAAGAACCATTCATTATGAAAGCTTTCTGTGTCGACCAATTTTCTCCGATAAAAGTTTGAAGTTTTAGATTGTTTCCAATTCCTTTTAACTGAAATGCAACCCAAAACTCTCAGAGTTTCGGGTGCTGTTAGTTGGGACTTACATGAGTTTGGTGGGACTCACTGTCTGCAAAGGGTGGGGGAGGCAGGGACCCTCAACACATTTAAGAAGTATTTACCTGGTGAAACACCATCATATATAAGGCCATGGGCTAAGTGCTGGCAAATGGGATGAGAGTAGAAGGTCAGGTTTAATGACCAGCCAGCAAAAAATACATTGGTCACCTTCTGTATAATACAACATCAGTGACATTAAACCAAGATAACAGGGATCCCAAAGAAAGAATATGTTCCGGTTTTGCTTCGGGTTTCACGACATTTGATCTAAAAATATCTCGTGTGTGCAACTGCAAATTGTCAGCAATATCTCACAGCTCTACACAGTGCCCCTGAAATCAGCAATACCTCACAGCTCTGAACAGTGCCCCGGAAAACAGCAATATCTCACAGCTCTGCACAGTGCCCCGGAAAACAGCAATATCTCACAGCTCTGCACACAGTGCCCCGGAAAACAGCAATATCTCACAGCTCTGCACAGTATCCCAGAAATCAGTAATATCTCACAGCTCTGAACAGCGCCTCTGAAATCAGCAATACCTCACAGCTCTGCACAGTGCCCCGGAAAACAGCAATATCTCACAGCTCTGCACACAGTGCCCCGGAAAACAGCAATATCTCACAGCTCTGCACAGTGCCCCGGGAAATCAGCAATATCTCACAGCTCAGCACAGTGCCCCTGAAATCAGCAATATCTCACAGCTCTGCACAGTGCCCCGGAAAACAGCAATATCTCACAGCTCTGCACAGTGCCCCGGAAATCAGCAATATCTCACAGCTCTGCACAGTGCCCCTGAAATCAGCAATATCTCACAGCACTGCACATGTCCCAGAAATCAGCAATTTCTCACAGCTCTGCACAGTGCCCCTGAAATCAGTAATTAATCACAGCTCTGCAGAGTGCCCCTGAAATCAGCAATATCTCACAGCTCTGCACAGTGCCCCTGAAATCAGTAATATCTCACAGCTCTGCACAGTGCCCCTGAAATCAGCAATATCTCACAGCTCTGCACAGTGCCCCTGAAATCAGTAATATCTCACAGCTCTGCACAGTGCCCCTGAAATCAGCAATACCTCACAGCTCTGCACAGTGCCCCGGAAAACAGCAATATCTCACAGCTCTGCACAGTGCCCCTGAAATCAGTAATATCCCACAGCTGTGCACAGTGCCCCTGAAATCAGCAATACCTCACAGCTCTGCATAGTGCCCCTGAAATCAGTAATACCTCACAGCTCTGCACAGTGCCTCTAAATTCAGCAATACCTCACAGATCTGTACAGTGCCCCTGAAATCAGCAATATCTCACAGCTCTGCACAGTGCCCCTGAAATCAGCAATATCTCACAGCTCTGAACAGTGTCCTGGAAATCAGCAATATCTCACAGCTCTGCACAGTGCCCCTGAAATCAGCAATATCTCACAGCTCTGAACAGTGTCCTGGAAATCAGCAATATCTCACAGCTCTGCACAGTGCCCCTGAAATCAGTAATATCTCACAGCATTGAACAGCGCCCTGGAAATCAACAATATCTCACAGCTCTGAACAGTGCCCCAGAAATCAGCAATATCTCACAGCTCTGCACAGTGCCCCTGAAATCAGTAATATCTCACAGCATTGAACAGCGCCCTGGAAATCAACAATATCTCACAGCTCTGAACAGTGCCCCTGAAATCAACAATATCTCACAGCTCTGCAGAGTGCCCCTGAAATCAGCAATGTTCCTCCTGCAACATGTATGAGGTGAGGGATGCCATCGACGTTCCTGCCGATTACACTTGCAGGAAGTGCACCCATCTCCAGCTCCTCCAAGACCGTGTTAGGGAACTGGAGCTGGAGTTGGATGAACTTCGGATCATTCGGGAGGCAGAGGGGGTCATAGATCAGAGTTATAGGGAAGTAGTAACTCCAAAGATGGCAGATAGATGGGTGACAGTGAGGGGGACTGGGAGGAAGCAGCCAGTGCAGGGACCCCCTGCGGCCATTCCCCTCAAGAACAAGTATACCGTTTTGGATACTTGTGGGGGGGATGACTTACCAGGGGCAAGTAACGGGGCTCAGGTCTCTGGCACGGAGCCTGTCCCCGTTACTCAGAAGGGAAGGGTGGAGAAGAGCAGAGCAATAGTGATTGGGGACTCAATAGTTCGGGGCACAGATAGGCGGTTTTGTGGGAACGAGAGAGACTCACGTTTGGTATGTTGCCTCCCAGGTGCAAGGGTATGTGATGTCTCTGATCGTGTTTTCCGGGTCCTGGAGGGGGAGGGGGAGCAGCCCGAAGTCGTGGTCCATATTGGCACCAACGACATAGGTAGGAGGAGTGCCGAGGATGTTAGACAGGCTTTCAGGGAGCTAGGTTGGAAGCTCAGAGTTAGAACGAACAGAGTTGTTGTCTCTGGTTTGTTACCCGTGCCACGTGATAGAGAGTCGAGGAATAGGGAGAGAGAACACTTAAATGCCTGGCTACAGGGATGGTGCAGGAGGGAGGGATTCCGGTTTTTGGATAACTGGGGTTCTTTCTGGGGACGGTGGGACCTCTATCAACAGGATGGTCTACACCTGAACCTGAGGGGCACCAGTATCCTTGGGGGGAGGTTTGCTAGTGCTCTTGGGGGGGGTTTAAACTAACTCTGCAGGGGCATGGGAACCCAGATTGTAGCTTCAGGGTGCAGGGCCTGGAGTGTAGGGAGGTTAGGAACATGGCATCAATTTCAAAGGAGGGTGCCTGTAAACAGGAAAGTGGCTTGAAGTGTGTATACTTCAATGCAAGAAGTATACGAAATAAGGTAGGTGAACTTGCAGCGTGGGTTGGTACCTGGGACTTCGATGTTGTGGCTATTACGGAGACATGGCTAGAACAGGGACAGGATTGGCTGTTGCAGGTTCCAGGATTTAAATGTTTTAGTAGGGTCAGAGGTGGGGGTAAAAGAGGGGGAGGTGTGGCATTGCTTGTCAAAGATAGTATTACAGCGGTGGAAAGGACGAGGGATGAGGACTTGCCATCTGAGGTAGTTTGGGCTGAGGTTAGGAATAGGAAAGGTGAGGTCACCCTGTTAGGAGTCTTTTACAGGCCTCCTAATAGTCCTAGAATCATTGAAGAAAGGATAGGGAAGGTGATTCAGGAGATGAGTGACAGTAATAGGGTGGTTGTTATGGGGGACTTTAACTTTCCTGATATTGATTGGGAAAGCTATCGCTCAGGTTCGTTAGATGGGTCAGTGTTTGTTCAATGTGTGCAGGAGAGTTTCCACACACAATTTGTAGACAGGACAACAAGAGGTGAGGCCATACTGGATTTGGTTCTGGGTAACGAACCAGGCCAGGTGTTAGAATTAGAGGTAGGTGAGCACTTTGGGGAGAGTGACCATAATTCGGTGATTTTTACTCTCGTGATGGAGAGGGATAAGTGTGTACTACAGAGCAAGAGTTATAGCTGGGGTCAGGGAAATTATGATGCGGTGAGGCATGACTTAGGATGTGTGGCTTGGAAAAGTAGACTCCAAGGCAAGAGTGTAAATGATATGTGGAGCTTGTTCAAGGAGCAACTATTGAGTGTCCTTGATAATTATGTACCTGTCAGGCAGGGAGGAAAGGGTCGTGCGAGGGAGCCGTGGTTTAATAAGGAATTGGAATCCCTTGTTAAATGGAAGAGGGCAGCCTATCTCAAGATGAGACGTGAAGGTTCAATTGGGGCGATTGAGAGTTATAGGGTAGCCAGGAAGGACCTGAAGAGAGAGCTAAGAGCAGCAAGGAGGGGACATGAAAGGTCCTTAGTCGGTAGGATTAGGGAAAACCCTAAGGCTTTCTATAGGTATGTTAGGAATAAAAGAATGACTAGGGTAGGAATAGGTCCAGTCAAGGATAGTAGTGGGAAGTTGCGTGTGGAGGCGGAAGAGATTGGGGAGACACTGAATGAATACTTTTCTTCAGTATTTACTCAGGAACAGGGCATTGTCGTCGATGTGAATACTGAGTCACAAATAAGTAGAATGGATGGCTTTGAGGTATGTAGAGAAGAGGTGTTGGAAATCCTGGAAAAGGTGAAAATAGATAAGTCCCCTGGGCCTGATGGCATTTATCCTAGGATTCTCTGGGAAGCAAGGGAGGAGATTGCAGAGCCATTGGCCTTGATTTTTATGTCCTCTTTGTCTACAGGAGTAGTGCCAGAAGACTGGAGGATAGCAAATGTGGTTCCCTTGTTCAAGAAGGGGAGTAGGGATAACCCTAGTAACTATAGGCCGGTGAGTCTCACTTCTGTTGTGGGCAAAGTCTTAGAGAGAATTGTAAGGGATAGGATTTATGCACATCTGGATAGGAATAATGTGATCAAGGATAGTCAGCATGGTTTTGTGAAGGGCAGGTCGTGCCTCACAAACCTTATTGAATTCTTTGAAAAGGTGACGAAGGAGGTTGATGAGGGGAAAGCGGTAGATGTGGTATATATGGATTTTAGTAAGGCGTTTGATAAGGTTCCCCATGGTAGGCTACTGCAGAAAATACGGAGATATGGCATTGAGGGTGAGTTGGAGGTTTGGATTAGGAATTGGCTGGATGGAAGAAGACAGAGGGTAGTAGTTGATGGCAAAGTTTCTTCATGGATTGCCGTCACTAGCGGTGTTCCGCAAGGATCTGTTTTGGGACCATTGCTGTTTGTCATTTTTATAAATGACCTGGAAGAGGGGTTAGAAGGTTGGGTGAGCAAGTTTGCGGATGATACGAAAGTCGGAGGAGTTGTTGACAGTGAGGAAGGATGTGGCAGGTTACAGCGGGATATAGATAAACTGCAGAGCTGGGCAGAAAGGTGGCAAATGGAATTCAATGTAGCTAAGTGTGAGGTGATTCACTTTGGGAAGAATAACAAAAAGATGGGGTACTGGGCTAATGGTCGGATACTTGGTAGTGTGGATGAGCAGAGGGATCTTGGTGTCCATGTACACAGATCTCTGAAAGTTGCCACCCAGGTAAATAGTGCGGTGAGGAAAGCATATGGCGTACTGGCTTTTATTGGTAGAGGAATTGAGTTCCGGAGTCCTGAGGTCATGATGCAGTTGTATAAGACTCTGGTGCGGCCGCATCTGGAATATTGTGTGCAGTTTTGGTCGCCATACTATAGGAAGGATGTGGAGGCACTGGAACGGGTGCAGAGGAGGTTTACCAGGATGTTGCCTGGTATGGAAGGAAGATCGTATGAGGAAAGACTGAGACACTTGGGGCTGTTTTCATTAGAGAAAAGAAGGTTTAGGGGTGACTTGATTGAGGTGTACAAGATGATTAGGGGATTAGATAGGGTTGACAGTGTGAACCTTTTCCCGCGTATGGAGTCGGGTATTACAAGGGGGCATAGCTTTAAATTAAGGGGGGGTAGATATAGGACTGAAGTTAGGGGTAGGTTCTTCACTCAGCGAGTCGTAAGTTCATGGAATGCCCTGCCAGTAGCAGTGGTGGAATCTCCCTCATTATGGGCATTTAAGCGGGCATTGGATAGGTATATGGAGGATAGTGGGCTAGTGTAGGTTAGGTGGGCTTGGATCGGCGCAACATCGAGGGCCAAAGGGCCTGTACTGCGCTGTATTCTTCTAGCTCTGCACATGTCCCAGAAATCAGCAATTACTCACAGCTCTGCACAGTGCCCCTGAAATCAGCAATATCTCACAGCATTGAACAGCGCCCTGGAAATCAGCAATATCTCACAGCTCTGCACAGTGCCCCTGAAATCAGCAATATCTCACAGCTCTGAACAGTGCCCCTGAAATCAGCAATATCTCACAGCTCTGAACAGTGCCCCAGAAATCAGCAATATCTCACAGCTCTGCACAGTGCCCCTGAAATCAGCAATATCTCACAGCTCTGCACAGTGCCCCTGAAATCAGCAATACCTCACAGCTCTGAACAGTGCCCCGGAAATCAGCAATATCTCACAGCTCTGCACAGTGCCCCTGAAATCAGTAATATCTCACAGCTCTGCACTTGTCCCAGAAATCAGCAATTACTCACAGCTCTGCACAGTGCCCCTGAAATCAGCAATATCTCACAGCTCTGCACAGTGCCCCTGAAATCAGTAATATCTCACAGCTCTGCACATGTCCCAGAAATCAGCAATTACTCACAGCTCTGCACAGTGCCCCTGAAATCAGCAATATCTCACAGCATTGAACAGCGCCCTGGAAATCAGCAATATCTCACAGCTCTGCACAGTGCCCCTGAAATCAGCAATATCTCACAGCTCTGAACAGTGCCCCTGAAATCAGCAATATCTCACAGCTCTGAACAGTGCCCCAGAAATCAGCAATATCTCACAGCTCTGCACAGTGCCCCTGAAATCAGCAATATCTCACAGCTCTGCACAGTGCCCCTGAAATCAGCAATACCTCACAGCTCTGAACAGTGCCCCGGAAATCAGCAATATCTCACAGCTCTGCACAGTGCCCCTGAAATCAGTAATATCTCACAGCTCTGCACTTGTCCCAGAAATCAGCAATTACTCACAGCTCTGCACAGTGCCCCTGAAATCAGCAATATCTCACAGCTCTGCACAGTGCCCCTGAAATCAGCAATATCTCACAGCTCTGCACAGTGCCCCTGAAATCAGCAATATCTCACAGCTCTGCAGAGTGCCCCTGAAATCAGCAATATCTCACAGCTCTGAACAGTGCCCCGGAAATCAGCAATATCTCACAGCTCTGAACAGTGCCCCGGAAATCAGCAATATCTCACAGCTCTGCAGAGTGCCCCTGAAATCAGCAATATCTCACAGCTCTGCACAGTGCCTCTGAAATCAGTAATATCTCACAGCTCTACACAGTGCCCCTGAAATCAGCAATATCTCACAGCTCTGCACAGTGCCCCTGAAATCAGCAATATCTCACAGCTCTGCACAGTGCCCCTGAAATCAGCAATATCTCACAGCTCTGCACAGTGCCCCTGAAATCAGCAATACCTCACAGCTCTGAATAGTGCCCCTGAAATCAGCAATATCTCACAGCTCTGCACAGTGCCCCTGAAATCAGCAATACCTCACAGCTCTGCACAGTGCCCCTGAAATCAGCAATATCTCACAGCTCAGCACAGTGCCCCTGAAATCAGCAATATCTCACAGCTCTGCACAGTGCCCCTGAAATCAGCAATATCTCACAGCTCTGCAGAGTGCCCCTGAAATCAGCAATATCTCACAGCTCTGCACAGTGCCCCTGAAATCAGCAATACCTCACAGCTCTGCACAGTGCCCCGGAAATCAGCAATACCTCACAGCTCTGCACAGTGCCCCTGAAATCAGCAATATCTCACAGCTCTGCACAGTGCCCCAGAAATCAGCAATATCTCACAGCTCTGCACAGTGCCCCGGAAATCAGCAATACCTCACAGCTCTGCACAGTGCCCCGGAAATCAGCATTCTGAGCATGAGCACTTTAGCTTAACTGAGCAGATGGTGTGCCCCTGAAGAAGTGAATGGTGTCCAGCTGAATGAGATGGGAGAGCAGCAGTGAGGAACATTGCTTAGTTAGTGCATGTGCTCTCACATTGGTTTGGTGGTGTCAGCTGAGAAGTTTGATCTTGTGACATGTCAGCTGATCCTGTCCTATTTGAGAATGTTTGTCAATATTTATGGGAAGTAGGTGTGTCTTGCCTTTCTTGCCCATCCCTATAACTGACCGTGAGAGGAATGGCTCCACCTGTTCTAGCCTTGGAGACATTCCGGGAGGACAGCAGATTGCTCCCAAAGGGCATGATTGGACCAGATGAGTTTTTAACAATAATCAATGACAATCTCATGGTTCCCGTTACTGAGAATAATGACAGGGTTGGAGCCTATATGCCCATGTTAGTAGGTTATTGACTGGATTATATGACCAATGGGTCAGCATCTCCTTTTTGAGTCTCTCAATGAAGTCTGATCCCTGTAGCTGTGTCTTTTGTAATGACATCAAGCAGCTGGAGGACAGCTCTTTTATACCCCTGGCTGTATTTCCGGTACCTTCATTTCACTTACTTCCATTTCATTCTGTACTGCTATTCTGTTCATCAATGAGTCAATGTCCTGACGTTGTGTTTTGGTACGAATTAAAGAAGCTTCCCTTCAGAGACAGGAGCTCACAACAGCAGGACCCTGTCACCAAATCCTAAAGGATGAAACTGAAGCCTTCAGGCAGTGAATGTTCAGTATCTCCAGCTGAGGCTAATGCAACTTCACAACAGCCAATTACAAAACTGTGTCAATATTTTTAAGGCACATCAAGCGAGAAAATGAATATTTTGAACATGTCTTGTGTTTATTCTGCACAAGAGAAGACACTCGGTTACTGAGGGACCCAAATCTTACAAGGTCAATTCAAGAAGAGTTGCAAAGTGTATGTGTGATTGAACGTCATGTGATGGAATGTCATGTGATCAGACCTTCAGGAATACCATCAATGCAGTGTTGGCTCCTCTTACCCTGACACTGCGTGCCGACTGACATCAGCTGACTCAGCTCCAGGGATCAAGCACGCATCCCTGACATTCCAAGTCAATCTTCCAACACATCTTTCAGGCTGACCCTGAAGTGGCTGCTAATTGCTTTGTAATGTATCTCTGTATCAAGTGGCAATGCTTACCTTTCTGAATCTGCGACTAACTTTAAACAGTAGCTCCTAACTTCAGTACCCAGTGACCTTCCATTAAGCAAATGAGGAGTCAGGAAAGATCCCAAAGCCAGGAAAAGGGGCTCATTGCTCGCTTCATATGTACCTCCAACAAAATACACTGCTTTACACTAACCACATGCACAGCCTCCTCCTGAGGGAAATCCCTTTCCTCATCTCTATCAGCTTCCAACAGAGCTTTCTGGTGAAAGAATAGTGACTTACAAGCCAGAGAAAATGACCACCTGAGGCAGTCTTTTCACCAGACATCCTCACCTGTGCCCCTCCAATCTGGTTGGATGGTACAGTGGAGACAGTTTGGAAAAGGTAACGTCCATTTCAGGTTCAGGCTGTACAAAATGCACCAAGCAATTGTAGCTTTGAGTACCTTTATCAAGCTGGGTGATGGCTCGCTTCCATTAGACCGACCATTAAAAGGAAGCCTTTGGGTCCTATAGACAGGGCTCATTCACAGTTCCTTCTAACATCAGCTCTAGATGCTCAAAAACAAAGCAAGAATACTGTAGATGCCGAAACAAAATCAGAAAGTGCCAGAGAAACCTGCAAGTCAGGCAGCATTTGTGGAGAGAGAGAAAACCCGAGTTTTGAAGAAGTGTCAATGGGGCTTGAAACACTAACTCTGTTTCTGTCTTTGTGTGATCCACAGTTACTCATTATAGTACAGCTTTAAGCATTGCTAATATAAATGACAGGATTCCTTGCTGGATGGAGGAAAATTAGGAAATTCCTTTGCCAACCTTGGCAGCCCAAAGTGACCAGGATTGATCTTAGATCCAAAACAAACTTGCAGTAGATAACTAACCTCATTCACTGCATTTATCTGGGAAAATTACCCTGTTGTCACTGAGAGTTTTAAATCTAATTTCAGTCCAGGTTCATAAAAGCTCTTTTTAACTTTTTAACTCTACTCTGTCAGCTGTTTGCTCTGATATATTGCTTACATCGCCTGACTGCTGGTTTTTGAGGTAGCAAACTGCATTTCAAAAACTTACTGCTTTCTGTCCATCCTGCTCTGCCTATAACCCATCAGCTAACTTTATGACATCAATAGGTACTCTAGTAAGAATTTATTGGCAAAGGAACATGCTTCATAGATCAATCAAGTATCTGTATTTGCTGCACCAACTGAACAGATCAGTCAGGTGTGGGCACTAATCCCTTCCAGCAATTCACACCAGATTTCATCCTGAATAGAAAATATCTCCATGATAAGACACCAACTTCAACAAGTATGGAGAAAAGAAAGAATTCCTACTTTACTGCAGTGCAACTTCATTCATAACCCTTTAAAACCCATAAAAACACGGGTTAAGATAGATAAAAGTCAGGAGATTTAACCTAAATACTGTGAATGCATAAAGGAAATAGACAGGATAAACAAAATTTCAAAGATCAAAATCCAGATCGGAAGGCTAAATTAATTATTTCACACAGTTTCTCTTGATTTTTAGCACTGCTGAGATAGGCAGATGGTCTGGTGGCTTATTGGTTACTGGATTAGTGGTGCTGGAAGAGCACAGCAGGTCAGGCAGCATCCGAGGAGCAGCAGCAAAATCGATGTTTCGGGCAAAAGCCCTTCATCAGGAATAAAGGCAGAGAACCTCCAGGGTGGAGAGGCTCCCTGCCTTCAGTTCTGATGAAGGGCTTTTGCCCAAAACGTTGATTTTCCTGCTCCCCTTGGATGCTGCCTGACCTGCTGTGCTCTTCCAGCACCACTCTAATCTAGACTCTGATCTCCAGCATCTGCAGTCCTCACTTTTGCCTAGTTGATCATCACCTGGTTAGAAATTCTGTCGGTTAATGATGGCATCTTTTGGTCAGTCTGACTGGGCTGATCACAGTAAGGCTGAGGACTGAATTTTGATGGCAATGTGTTGATTTTGACACAAGGATGTTTCCGGGCTGGGGATCCCAGAAGGGAATGTGAACATATGAACTGGAACACAGAATCATGTGATTGGACATGACCTGGCTGGAGGAAGCCAATCAGGCTCTGAGAATGTCATCAAATGCAAATCAACAGGTGGGCGGGAGCCAATCAGAGGGTCAGGCCTGTGTTGATGGACAGTCAGTGGTCCCAGTGTGAATGGTGAATAGAGAGGCAGAGGTCACACATAATACACTGCTGGATGTGGGAGCCAACTCCTCACTCCCAGGAGGCCAATGGATCAGTGTAAATGTGAAACCTTTCCATCCAAAAGGATTTGCCAGTGAGGCGGGAGTTGGGGAGACAGAAGGGGAAGGGGAAGGGGAAGGGGGGAGAGTGGGAGAGTGGGGAAGTAGGAGGGAGGGAGGGAGAGAGAGGAAGGAAAGGGAGGGAGAGGAGACAGAAGGGGAAGGAGGAAAAGGGAAGCAGTGCAGTTGTGATGGGAGGCTGAGGGAGGGGTTGGAGGAGAGAGGAAGGGAGGAGGGTGAGATTGGGAGAGGGCATAGAAGAAATAGAAGGGGGGGTGTGGAAGGGCTGTGACAAATGTTTTACACTTTAATGTGGGCATGAGCATTCAGCTTTCTTTATTCTGGAAATAAGATTCTTGCTCGGGCCCTTTCAGAGGGTGAATAAGAGACAACCACATTGCTGTGCGTCTGGAGTCATGTGTAAGCCAGACCAGGTAAGATGGTGTCAGCATCTAACATGACCCCCTCAGTATAAAAACCCACCCAGACCAATTCCCTCTGACAAATGCGACTAACACTATGGAGAATTTAGCATGGCCAATCCACCTGACCTGCATATATTCCGACAGTGGGAGGAAACCGGAGCACCCGGAGGAAACCCACGCAGACACGGGGAGAATGTGCAAACTCCACACAGACAGTCGCCCGAGGCTGGAATTGAACCTGGGACCCTGGTACTGTGAGGCAGCGGTGCTAGCCACTGTGCCGCCAATGTTAATGCCCAAAATTGCATTTGCTGACTGGTCCTAACTACCATTGAACTATTTAGCTTGTGAGGCATTTCGGAGAGCAGGGAAGACAGGCTGTGGGTCTGGAGTCACATGGAGCTCAGACCAGGTAAGGCCAGCAGATTTCATCCCTTAAAGGAGCTTTGTGAAGTGGATGAGTTTTTATAAACGACTGATGGGGATTGTATTGATGCTTGCAGTTCCAGAGTTTACGTTTGGTGGAATTGAGTCCATGTCCCCAGGAAGTAAGGGCTCAGTTAGCAACGTTGGGTTTGTGACTGTAAAGCCATGAGCGTGGGTTTGACTCCAACCCTAACCATGGTGGGTCATGAAGACATGCATTCTCCTCTCTCTGCATATCTCTTCCAACTCCCTCCCCTACCCCTTTTCATCCAATCTTCAGTGATGAAATGGTTACTTCAGTTCCTTCTCTCCAGTGTGAAGAAAGATGCTATGAGCCTTTGTTACTCTTCTCTGTATCCCATAGCAACATCCCTCTTCACTTTTATCTTCCATTTATGAATGTTTGTTTACACATTTCGATGGCAAGCTTTCAGAAATGAAACGGGATTGCTCTTCATCTGCTCAGGGGTTTCAGTGTCAGAAATGCTTGGAGTTAAATTCACCCTAAACGTGGCGCTGACACACAGCACTCTGTAACTGTCAGGCTGATGTGGAGCTGACACTTGGCTTTATCGGACAGATTTAGAGTCTCACCATCAAAATTTCGCTGACAGATCAAACCAATGAGTTTACACAGAAGGTGTGAACTGCAGAAATGACAGAAAAATGCAAAGGACAGTGGTGTCCCACTGTCTCATGATTTTCCAATCTACACCTCCATCCCCCTCCCCATCTAACTGCCACACAGACACGCACACACTCACACAGACACGCATACACACACATGCACAGACACACTCTCTCGTTTTCTCTCTCTCACACACACACACACACTCTCTCCCTCTCTCATATATACACACACACACACTCACACACACACACACACACACCCTCTCACATACACACACTCTCTCCCTCTCTCATATAAACACACACCCTCTCACAGACACACACTCTCTCCCTCTCTCATATATACACACATACACTCGCACACACACAGATACACACACTCTCACTCTCTCATATATACACGCACACAGATACACACTCTCTCCCTCTTTCATATATACACACACACTCTCACACACACACAGATACACACTCTCTCACATACACATTCTCTCTCTCTCACTCACACATACACACATACATACAGAGATTCAGTCTCTCTCTCTCACACACACACATTCTCTCTCTCACACACATATACATACACAGAAACTCTCTCTCTCGCGCACACAGAGATACACACTCTCTCTCACACAGATACACACTCTCTCTCTCTTCTCTCTCACACACAGACAAACACACACACATTGCCTTGATCTTACCATCATAATAGGTCCACAGCAGACGCCACCTCCCTAGCCCTATACTTATCCTGGAACATCTGGATAACGAGGGTACATGTGTCAGATTCTTACTTATCGACTACAGCTCTGCCTTCAACATCTGAATTACAAGCAAACATATCTCGAAACTCTGAGACTGAGGCCTCCTGCTTGCCCCTGTGTAACTGGATCCTCCATGTGCTGACCCACAGACTGCAAACGGTGAGGATAGGTGACAACACATCCCCCACAATAATCCTTACGAAGCGGGGCCGTGCATGGTGTCATTCTCAGCCCCGAATACACACACAACTGTGTGGCCAAATGTAGCTCAAACTCCAGTTACAAATTTGCTGATGACATCACCAGAGAGGGTCAGATGTTAAACAGTGACATAGTCATAGGGTCATCGAGATGTACAGCACGGAAACAGACCCTTCAGTCCAACTTGTCCATGCCGACCACATATCCCAACCCAACCTAGTTCCACCTGCCAGCACTTGGCCCATATCCCTCCAAATCCTTCCTATTCATATACCCATCCAGATGTCTTTTAAATGCTGCAATTGTACATGACATAATACAGGATGGAGATAAAGTGCAGATAGCCACAGTGTATAGACAACAATCTCTCCCTCAATGTCAGCAGAACAAAGGAGCTGGTCACTGACTTCAGCAAGTGGAGTGGAGGGCACACCCCTGTCTGTGTCAGTGGGGCTGAGGGGGAGATGGTCAACAGTATCAAGTTCCTGGGAGGAAATACCACTGACAGTCTGTCCTGGTCCATCCACATCGACACTACAGTCAGGAAAGCACAGCAATGCCTCTATTCCCTCAGGAGGCTCACAAAATTCAGCAAGCCACAGTGATGCATTCATTTTTATAGATACACCACAGAGAGTACCCTACCTGGATACATCACAGCTTGGTACAACAACAGATCTTCCCAAGACTGCAAGAAATTACAGAGATTCATAGAGATGGACAGCATAGAAACAGTGTCATAGAGTCACAGAGATGTACAGCATAGAAACAGTGTCATAGAGTCACAGAGGTGTACAGCATAGAAACAGTGTCATAGAGTCACTGAGATGTACAGCATAAAAACAGTGTCATAGAGTCACTGAGATGTACAGCATAGAAACAGTGTCATAGAGTCACAGAGGTGTACAGCATAGAAACAGTGTCATAGAGTCACTGAGATGTACAGCATAGAAACAGTGTCATAGAGTCACAGAGGTGTACAGCACAGAAACACTGTCATAGAGTCACAGAGGTGTACAGCATAGAAACAGTGTCATAGAGTCACTGAGATGTACAGCATAGAAACAGTGTCATAGAGTCACAGAGATGTACTGCATAGAAACACTGTCATAGAGTCACAGAGATGTACAGCATAGAAACAGTGTCATAGAGTTACAGAGCTGGACAGCATAGAAAGAGTGTCTCAGAGTCACAGAGGTGTACAGCACAGAAACACTGTCATAGAGTCACAGAGGTGTACAGCATAGAAACAGTGTCATAGAGTCACTGAGATGTACAGCATAGAAACAGTGTCATAGAGTCACAGAGATGTACAGCATAGAAATAGTGTCATAGAGTCACAGAGGTGTACAGCATAGAAACAGTGTCATAAAGTCACAGAGGTGTACAGCATAGAAAGAGTGTCTCAGAGTCACAGAGGTGTACAGCATAGAAACAGTGTCGTAGTGTCACAGAGGTGTACAGCATAGAAACAGTGTCATAGAGTCACTGAGATGTACAGCATAGAAACAGTGTCATAGAGTCACTGAGATGTAGAGCATAGAAACAGCGGCATAGAGTCACAGAGATGTACAGCATAGAAACAGTCTCTTAGAGTCACAGAGGTATACAGCATAGAAACAGTGTCATAGAGTCACAGAGATGCACAGCATAGAAACAGTGTCATAGAGTCACTGAGATGTACAGCTTCGAAACAATGTCATAGAGTCACAGAGATGTACAGCATAGAAACAGCGTCATAGAGTCACTGAGATGTGCAGCATAGAAACACTGTCATAGAGTTACAGAGCTGGACAGCATAGAAACAGTGTCATAGAGTCACTGAGATGTACAGCATAGAAACAGTGTCATAGAGTCACAGAGATGTACAGCATAGAAACAGTCTCTTAGAGTCACAGAGGTGTACAGCATAGAAACAGTGTCTCAGAGTCACTGAGATGTACAGCATAGAAACAGTGTCATAGAGTCACTGAGATGTACAGCATAGAAACAGTGTCATAGAGTCACAGAGGTGTACAGCATAGAAACAGTGTCATAGAGTCACAGAGGTGTACAGCATAGAAACAGTGTCATAGAGTCACTGAGATGTACAGCATAGAAACAGCGTCATAGAGTCACAGAGGTGTACAGCATAGAAACAGTGTCGTAGTGTCACAGAGGTGTACAGCATAGAAACAGTGTCATAGAGCCACAGAAATAAAGCATAGAAACAGTGTCATAGAGTCAATGAGATGTACAGCATAGAAATAGTGTCAGAGAGTCACAGAGGTGTACAGCATAGAAACAGTGTCTCAGAATCACTGAGATGTACAGCATATAAACGGTGTCATAGAGTCACTGAGATGTACAGCATAGAAACAGTATCTCAGAGTCACTAAGATGTACAACATAGAAACAACGTCATAGAGTCACTGAGATGTACAGCATAGAAACAGTGTCATAGAGGCACAGAGATGTGCAGCATAGAAACAGTGTCATAGAGTCACAGAGGTGTACAGCATAGAAACAATGTCTCAGAGTCACTGAGATGTGCAGCATAGAAACACTGTCATAGAGTCACAGAGATGTACAGTATAGAAATAGTGTCATAGAGTCACAGCGGTGTACAGCATAGAAATAGAGTCACTGAGATGTACAGCATAGAAACAGTGTCTCAGAGTCACTGAGATGTACAGCATAGAAACGGTGTCATAGAATCACTGAGGTGTACAGCATAGAAACAGTGTCATATAGTCACAGAGGTGTACAGCATAGAAACAGCGTCATAGAGTGACTGAGATGTGCAGCATAGAAACACTTTCATAGAGTCACAGAGCAGTACAGCATAGAAACAGCGTCATAGAGTCACAGAGCAGTACAGCATAGAAACAGCGTCATAGAGTCACAGAGGTGTACAGCATAGAAACAGCGTCATAGAGTCACTGAAATGTGCAGCACAGAAACAGCGTCATAGAGTCACTGAGATGTTCAGCATAGAAACAGCGTCATAGAGTCACAGAGGTGTACAGCATAGAAACAGTCTCATAGAGTCACAGAGGTGTACAGCATAGAAACAGTGTCTCAGAGTCACTGAGATGTACAGCATAGAAACAGTGTCATAGAGTCACTGAGATGTACAGCATAGAAATGATGTCATAGAATCACTGAGGTGTACAGCACAGAAACAGTGTCATAGAGTCACTGAGATGTACAGCATAGAAATAGTGTCAGAGAGTCACAGAGGTGTACAGCATAGAAACAGTGTCTCAGAGTCACTGAGATGTACAGCATATAAACGGTGTCATAGAGTCACAGAGATGTACAGCATAGAAATAGTATCTCAGAGTCACTAAGATGTACAACATAGAAACAGTGTCATAGAGTCACTGAGATGTACAGCATAGAAACAGTGTCATAGAGTCACAGAGGTGTACAGCATAGGAACAGTGTCTCAGAGTCACTGAGATGTACAGCATAGAAACAGTGTCATAGAGTCACTGAGATGTAGAGCATAGAAACAGCGGCATAGAGTCACAGAGGTGTACAGCATAGAAACAGTCTCATAGAGTCACAGAGATGCACAACATAGAAACAGTGTCGTAGTGTCACAGAGGTGTACAGCATAGAAACAGTGTCATAGAGCCACAGAAATAAAGCATAGAAACAGTGTCATAGAGTCACAGAGATGTACAGCATAGAAATAGTGTCAGAGAGTCACAGAGATGTACAGCATAGAAATAGTATCTCAGAGTCACTAAGATGTACAACATAGAAACAGCGTCATAGAGTCACTGAGATGTACAGCATAGAAACAGTGTCATAGAGTCACTGAGATGTCGAGCATAGAAACAGCGTCATAGAGTCACAGAGATGTACAGCATAGAAACAGTCTCTTAGAGTCACAGAGGTGTACAGCATAGTAACAGTGTCATAGAGTCACTGAGATGTACAGCATAGAAACAGTTTCTTAGAGTCACTGAGATGTACAGCATAGAAACGGTGTCATAGAGTCACAGAGGTGTACAGCATAGAAACAGTGTCATATAGTCACAGAGGTGTACAGCATAGAAACAGCGTCATAGAGTCACAGAGGTGTACAGCATAGAAACACTGTCATATAGTCACTGAGGTGTTCAGCATAGAAACAGTGTCATAGAGTCTCAGAGGTGTACAGCATAGAAATAGCGTCATAGTGTCACAGAGGTGTACAGCATAGAAACACTGTCATAGAGTCACTGCGATGTGCAGCATAGAAACAGCGTCATAGAGTCGCTGAGGTGTACAGCATAGAAACAGTGTCATAGAGTCTCAGAGGTGTACAGCATAGAAACAGTGTCTCAGAGTCACTGAGATGTACAGCATAGAAACAGTGTCATAGAGTCACTGAGATGTACAGCAGAGAAACAGCGACATATAGTCTCAGAGGTGTACAGCATAGAAACAGTGTCATATACTCTCAGAGGTGTACAGCATAGAAACAGCGTCATAGAGTCACAGAAGTGTACAGCATAGAAAACGTGTCATAGAGTCACAGAGATGTACAGCATAGAAACAGCGTCATATAGTCTCAGAGGTGTATAGCATAGAAACAGTGTCATAGAGTTACAGAGGTGTACAGCATAGAAACTGTGTCATAGTGAGACAGAGGTGTACAGCGTAGAAACAGCGTCATATAGTCTCAGAGGTGTACAGCATAGAAATTGTGTCATAGAGTCACAGAGATGTACAGCATAGAAACACTGTCATAGTGTCACTGAGATGTACAGCATAGAAACAGTGTCATAGAGTCACTGAGGTGTGCAGCATAGAAACAGCGTCATCGAGTCACAGAGGTGTACAGCATAGAAACACTGTCATAGAGTCACAGAGATGTACAGCATAGAAATTGTGTCATAGAGTCACAGAGATGTATAGCATAGAAACACTGTCATAGAGTCACAGAGGTGTACAGCATAGAAACACTGTCATATAGTCACAGAGATGTACAGCATAGAAACAGCGTCATAGAGGTGTACAGCATTGAAACAGATCCTTCGTTCCAACTCATCCATGCTGACCAGATATCCCAACCCAATCCCATCCCACCTGCCAGTACACGGCCCATATCCCTCCAAACCCTTCCTATTCATATACCCATCCAGATGCCTTTTAAATGTAATTGTACCAGCCTCTACCACATCCTCTGGCAGCTCATTCCATACACGTACAACCCTCTGTGTGAAAATGTTGCCCCTTAGGTCTCTTTTATATCTTTCCCCTCTCACCCTAAACCTATACCCCCTAGTTCTGGACTCCCCTACCCCAGGAAAAAGACCTTGTCTATTTATCCTATCCATGCCCCTCATGAATCTATAAACCTCTTTACTGTCACCCCTCAGTCTCCGACACTCCAGGGAAAACCGCCTCAGCCTCTTCAGCCTCTCCCTATAGCTCAAATCCTCCCACCCTAGCTCCATCAGGGAACCATCCTTCCATCCACTGACTCCATCTATACTTCCTGCTGCCTCAGGAGAGCAGTTGGCATCATCAAAGTCCCTCTCATCCTGGTTATACTCTCATCCACCCTCTTCCATGAAAGTTAGAAAACATGTCCCAACATATTCAAAAGCAGCTTCTTCCCCACTGTTTTCAGACTCATATATTAGAGGCCCCTAATATATTAGAGTTGATCTTTCTCTACACCTTCTCTGTAGCTGTAACACTATATTCTGCATGCTGTTCTACTACCCTAATGTACCTATGTAAGGTATGGTTTGTCTGGTTAACACACAAAACAATACTCTTTACTGTATCTTGGTACATGTGACAACAATATATCAAATCAAATCAAATCAACTCAATGCACACACAGACACACACACAGACACACAAACAGATACACATACAGACAGATACACACACACAGATGGATACACACACAGACATACATAAATTCACAAAATATAGACAGACAGACAGACACACACACACACACATAGATACACACACAGACACAAAAATACACACAGATACACAGACACACACTCAGACAGATATATACACATGCACACACAGACACACATGGTTACACACTCCCACACACAGGCATAAACAGACAAACACACAGACACACACATACACACACATAGATAAACACACACACACACAGACCCACACAGAAACACACATTGACACACACACAGAGATACACACGCACACAGACACACACAAACACGCACACATAGATACACATTCCCACACAAATAAATAGACATAAACAGGCAAATACATAGACACACAGCCGTGGGTATACGGGGAGTACAGTAGGGGCTGAGGACACAGCCGTGGGTGTACGGGGAGTATAGTAGGGGGCTGAGGGACACAGATGTGGTTGTACGGGGAGTATAGTAGGGGGCTGAGGGCCCAGCCGTGGGTGTGCAGGGAGTACAATAGGGGGCTGAGGGCCCAGCCGTAGGTGTACAGGGACTACAGTAAGGGGCTGAGGGACCCAACCGTGGTGTACGGGAAGTACAGTAGGGGCTGAGGACACAGCTGTGGGTGGTGTACGAGGAGTACAGTAGGGGGCTGAGGGCACAGCCATGGGTGTATGGCGAGCACAGTATGGGGCTGAGGGCACAGCCGTGGGTGTACAGGAAGTACAGTAGGGGGCTGAGAGACACAGCCGTAGGAGTACGGAGAGTACAGTAGGGGGTGAGGGTACAACCGTGGGTGTACGGGGAGTACAGTAGGGAGCTGAGGGACACAGCCGTGGGTGTACGGGGAGTACAGTAGGGGGCTGAGGGACACAGCCATGTGTGTACGGGGAGTACAGTAGGGGGTGAGGGACACAGCCATGTGTGTACGGGGAATACAGTAGGGGGCTGAGGGACACAGCCATGTGTGTACGGGGAGTACAGTAGGGGGCTGAGGGACACAGCCGTGGGTGTACGGGGAATACAGTAGGGGGCTGAGGGACACAGCCATGTGTGTGCGGGGAGTACAGTAGGGGGCTGAGGGACATAGCCGTGGGTGTACGGGGAGTACAGTAGGGGGCTGAGGGACATAGCTGTGGGTGTACGGGGAGTACAGTAGGGGGCTGAGGGACACAGCCATGTGTGTGCGGGGAGTACAGTAGGGGGCTGAGGGACACAGCCATGTGTGTACGGGGAGTACAGTAGGGGGCTGAGGGACACAGCCGTGGGTGTACGGGGAATACAGTAGGGGGCTGAGGCACACAGCCATGTGTGTACGGGGAGTACAGTAGGGGGCTGAGGGACACAGCCATGTGTGTACGGGGAGTACAGTAGGGGGCTGAGGGACATAGCTGTGGGTGTACGGGGAGTACAGTAGGGGGCTGAGGGACACAGCCATGTGTGTACGGGGAGTACAGTAGGGGGCTGAGGGACACAGCCATGTGTGTACGGGGAGTACAGTAGGGGGCTGAGGGACACAGCCGTGGGTGTACGGGGAATACAGTAGGGGGCTGAGGGACACAGCCATGTGTGTACGGGGAGTACAGTAGGGGGCTGAGGGACATAGCTGTGGGTGTACGGGGAGTACAGTAGGGGGCTGAGGGACACAGCCATGTGTGTACGGGGAGTACAGTAGGGAGCTGAGGGACATAGCCGTGGGTGTACGGGGAGTACAGTAGGGGGCTGAGGGCACAGCCGTGGGTGTACGGGGAGTACAGTCGGGAGCTGAGGGACATAGCGGTGGGTGTACGGGGAGTACAGTAGGGAGCTGAGGGACATAGCCGTGGGTGTACGGGGAGTACAGTAGGGGGCTGAGGGACACAGCCCTGGGTGTACGGGGAGTACAGTAGGGGGCTGAGGGACATAGCCGTGGGTGTACGGGGAGTACAGTAGGGAGCTGAGGGACACAGCCGTGGGTGTACGGGGAGTACAGTAGGGGGCTGAGGGACACAGCCCTGGGTGTACGGGGAGTACAGTAGGGGGCTGAGGGACATAGCCGTGGGTGTACGGGGAGTACAGTAGGGAGCTGAGGGACATAGCCGTGGGTGTACGGGGAGTACAGTAGGGAGCTGAGGGACACAGCCATGTGTGTACGGGGAGTACAGTAGGGGGCTGAGGGACGTAGCCGTGGGTGTACGGGGAGTACAGTAGGGGGCTGAGGGACATAGCCGTGGGTGTACGGGGAGTACAGTCGGGAGCTGAGGGACATAGCCGTGGGTGTACGGGGAGTACAGTAGGGAGCTGAGGGACATAGCCGTGGGTGTACGGGGAGTACAGTAGGGGGCTGAGGGACGTAGCCGTGGGTGTACGGGGAGTACAGTAGGGGGCTGAGGGACATAGCCGTGGGTGTACGGGGAGTACAGTCGGGAGCTGAGGGACATAGCCGTGGGTGTACGGGGAGTACAGTAGGGAGCTGAGGGACATAGCCGTGGGTGTACGGGGAGTACAGTAGGGGGCTGAGGGACACAGCCGTGGGTGTACGGGGAGTACAGTAGGGGGCTGAGGGACACAGCCGTGGGTGTACGGGGAGTACAGTAGGGGGCTGAGGGACACAGCCGTGGGTGTACGGGGAGTACAGTAGGGGACTGAGGGACATAGCCGTGTGTGTACGGGGAGTACAGTGGGGGGCTGAAGGACACAGTCGTGGGTGTACGGGGAGTACAGTAGGGGCTGAGGGACACAGCCGTGTGTGTATGGGGAGTACAGTAGGGAGCTGAGGGACATAGCCGTGGGTGTACGGGGAGTACAGTAGGGGGCTGAGGGACATAGCCGTGGGTGTACGGGGAGTACAGTAGGGAGCTGAGGGACATAGCCGTGGGTGTACGGGGAGAACAGTAGGGGGCTGAGGGACATAGCCGTGGGTGTACGGGGAGTACAGTAGGGGGCTGAGGGACATAGCCGTGGGTGTATGGGGAGTACAGTAGGGGGCTGAGGGACACAGCCATGTGTGTACGGGGAGTACAGTAGGGAGCTGAGGGACATAGCCGTGGGTGTACGGGGAGTACAGTAGGGAGCTGAGGGACATAGCCGTGGGTGTATGGGGAGTACAGTAGAGAGCTGAGGGACATAGCCGTGGGTGTACAGGGAGTACGGTAGGGAGCTGAGGGACACAGCCGTGGGTGTACGGGGAGTACAGTAGGGGGCTGAGGCACACAGCCATGTGTGTACGGGGAGTACAGTAGGGAGCTGAGGGACATAGCTGTGGGTGTACGGGGAGTACAGTAGGGGGCTGAGGGACATAGCCGTGGGTGTACAGGGAGTACAGTAGGGGGCTGAGGGACACAGCCATGTGTATACGGGGAGTACAGTAGGGGGCTGAGGGACACAGCCGTGTGTGTACGGGGAGTACAGTAGGGAGCTGAGGGACATAGCTGTGGGTGTACGGGGAGTACAGTAGGGGGCTGAGGGACATAGCTGTGGGTGTACGGGGAGTACAGTAGGGAGCTGAGGGACATAGCCGTGGGTGTACGGGGAGTACAGTAGGGGGCTGAGGGACACAGCCGTGGGTGTAGGGGGAGTACAGTAGGGGGCTGAGGGACACAGCCGTGGATGTACGGGGAGTACAGTAGGGGGCTGAGGGACATAGCCGTGGGTGTACGGGGAGTACAGTAGGGAGCTGAGGGACATAGCTGTGGGTGTACGGGGAGTACAGTAGGGGGATGAGGGACATAGCTGTGGGTGTACGGGGAGTACAGTAGGGAGCTGAGGGACACAGCCATGTGTGTACGGGGAGTACAGTAGGGGGCTGAGGGACACAGCCGTGGGTGTACGGGGAGTACAGTAGGGAGCTGAGGGACACAGCCATGTGTGTACGGGGAGTACAGTAGGGGGCTGAGGGACACAGCCGTGGGTGTACGGGGAGTACAGTAGGGAGCTGAGGAACATAGCCGTGGGTGTACGGGGAGTACAGTAGGGAGCTGAGGGACATAGCCATGGGTGTACGGGGAGTACAGTAGGGGGCTGAGGGACACAGCCGTGGGTGTACGGGGAGTACAGTAGGGGGCTGAGGGACACAGCCGTGGGTGTACGGGGAGTACAGTAGGGGACTGAGGGACATAGCCGTGTGTGTACGGGGAGTACAGTGGGGGGCTGAAGGACACAGTCGTGGGTGTACGGGGAGTACAGTAGGGGCTGAGGGACACAGCCGTGTGTGTATGGGGAGTACAGTAGGGAGCTGAGGGACATAGCCGTGGGTGTACGGGGAGTACAGTAGGGGGCTGAGGGACATAGCCGTGGGTGTACGGGGAGTACAGTAGGGAGCTGAGGGACATAGCCGTGGGTGTACGGGGAGTACAGTAGGGGGCTGAGGGACATAGCCGTGGGTGTACGGGGAGTACAGTAGGGGGCTGAGGGACATAGCCGTGGGTGTATGGGGAGTACAGTAGGGGGCTGAGGGACACAGCCATGTGTGTACGGGGAGTACAGTAGGGAGCTGAGGGACATAGCCGTGGGTGTACGGGGAGTACAGTAGGGAGCTGAGGGACATAGCCGTGGGTGTATGGGGAGTACAGTAGAGAGCTGAGGGACATAGCCGTGGGTGTACAGGGAGTACGGTAGGGAGCTGAGGGACACAGCCGTGGGTGTACGGGGAGTACAGTAGGGGGCTGAGGCACACAGCCATGTGTGTACGGGGAGTACAGTAGGGAGCTGAGGGACATAGCTGTGGGTGTACGGGGAGTACAGTAGGGGGCTGAGGGACATAGCCGTGGGTGTACAGGGAGTACAGTAGGGGGCTGAGGGACACAGCCATGTGTATACGGGGAGTACAGTAGGGAGCTGAGGGACATAGCTGTGGGTGTACGGGGAGTACAGTAGGGGGCTGAGGGACATAGCTGTGGGTGTACAGGGAGTACAGTAGGGGGCTGAGGGACACAGCCATGTGTGTACGGGGAGTACAGTAGGGAGCTGAGGGACATAGCTGTGGGTGTACGGGGAGTACAGTAGGGGGCTGAGGGACATAGCTGTGGGTGTACGGGGAGTACAGTAGGGAGCTGAGGGACACAGCCGTGGGTGTACGGGGAGTACAGTAGGGGGCTGAGGGACACAGCCGTGGGTGTAGGGGGAGTACAGTAGGGGGCTGAGGGACACAGCCGTGGGTGTACGGGGAGTACAGTAGGGGGCTGAGGGACATAGCCGTGGGTGTACGGGGAGTACAGTAGGGAGCTGAGGGACATAGCTGTGGGTGTACGGGGAGTACAGTAGGGGGCTGAGGGACATAGCTGTGGGTGTACGGGGAGTACAGTAGGGAGCTGAGGGACATAGCCGTGGGTGTACGGGGAGTACAGTAGGGGGCTGAGGGACACAGCCGTGGGTGTAGGGGGAGTACAGTAGGGGGCTGAGGGACACAGCCGTGGGTGTACGGGGAGTACAGTAGGGGGCTGAGGGACATAGCTGTGGGTGAACGGGGAGTACAGTAGGGGGCTGAGGGACATAGCTGTGGGTGTACGGGGAGTACAGTAGGGGGCTGAGGGACACAGCCGTGGGTGTACGGGGAGTACAGTAGGGGGCTGAGGGACATAGCTGTGGGTGAACGGGGAGTACAGTAGGGGGCTGAGGGACATAGCCGTGGGTGTACGGGGAGTACAGTAGGGGGCTGAGGGACATAGCTGTGGGTGTACGGGGAGTACAGTAGGGAGCTGAGGGACATAGCCGTGGGTGTACGGGGAGTACAGTAGGGGGCTGAGGGACATAGCTGTGGGTGTACGGGGAGTACAGTAGGGAGCTGAGGGACATAGCCGTGGGTGTACGGGGAGTACAGTAGGGAGCTGAGGGACATAGCTGTGGGTGTACGGGGAGTACAGTAGGGGGCTGAGGGCACATCCTTTGGGGCGGCTCCAGTGATATTGTGGAGGAGGTGCAGTTACTTATCTTCATTCATTGGGGTCTGTTGGTCTGGAAGCTGAGAATCCAGTTGCTTTGAACATCTTACGTTGGCAGGTAAATTGTAGGGAATCAAGGTAGGCTGGGTGAATAGGGTTAATGTGGGCCCATAGTTTGCTCCTGTGTTTTAATCTAGTGTTGGTTTGAGATATTGTTCTGGAATATTACTCGGTTGGGGATGACCAGACGTACACTTTCCCTTTGTTGAATCTGTACATAGGCCTAATACGTGGATTCAGTCAGACCGTAGCTGATCTGATAATCCTCAACTCCACTTTCGTGCCTTTTCCCCACACCCCTCGACTCCTTTCCTGACTGAAGATCTGACTCTCTCAGCCTTGAGTCTACTTTCATGGCCCAGCATCGACAGCCCTCTGTGATAGAGAATTCCATGGATTCACTCCTCTCTGAGAGAAGAAATTCCTCCTCATCTCTGTCTTCAATGGGTGATTCCTTATTCTGAGATTATTTCTTCTTGTCCTCGACTCTTCCACAAGGGGAAACAACTTCTCCACATCTCCCCTGTCAAGCCCCCTAAGAATATTCCATGTTTCCTGACGTGCATCTCTATTTCAATGAGTACAGACCCAGTTTACTCAATTTCTCCTCAGAGTTCCTCCATCCCTTGGATCAGTCGATTGAACCTTCCTTGGACTGTCTACAATGCCATTATATGTTTCCTTAGATAAGGAGACTCAAATTGCTAGTCCAGCTGCGTTTTGACTAGTTTTAGCAAAGCCTCTCCAATTTTATATTCTATTCATCTTTGAAATAAAGGCCATTCCATTGACCTTCCCTGTTACCTGCTGTGACTCAGATACAGCTCCAGTGTGGTATGTAAGACCTGACTGTACACAAACTCATTCTAGGCTGGTGTCTTCTCTCCTCCTGATGTCAGTCATATATTCAGTGACCTCACCAGGATTGGCATGAATCTTATAGGCCCACACCTGGACTGGAGTGACATGGAGACCTGCAGCTTGGTATTAGAGAGGAGAACATCTCACGTGAGAATCCAGACAGATATGGGATAAACTATGAAGATAGTGGAGACAGTTTGGACAGATGAGGAAGGGGCAGTTTTCTCTCAGTGCAGAGTCAATAGGGCACGCACCTATAAACCAAATGTTCAGCGTCATTCTCAGAGACAAATGGAACTGCCCAGAATGAGAAGCTGAGGATAATTATCCAGTCAGTCTTGGATTCAGCGGTGGATTAATTTTATATAGGAGAACAAACTCAAAATGTAAAATGGCAGAGTTAACACTGCAGGTGTTATTTTGATGGAGTCTTCCCAATGTTCATGGTGGTGAAGGAACCCACAATGCACTAGGTGATGGCATGGCATCCTTCTTACTGATAAAACGTCACATTTGTGTGGCAATCTGACTAAGAAATGTGTAATTTGAAAGTTTCTCTTGAACTACACAGTCTTTTACAGTTCTGTACAGCTGTATACAGTTCTAATTGCTCTGCTATAGGAAGGATATTATTAAATTGGATAGAGTGCAGAATGTTGCTTGGATTGGAGAGTTTGTGTTCTAAGGAGAGGCTGGATAGGCTGGCACATTTTTCCCTGGAGTGTAGGAGGCTGATGGGTGACCTTATAGAGATTTATAAAATCCTGAAGTTATGGATAAGGTAAGTAGCAAAGGTCTTTTGCCCAGGGTAGGGGAGTTCAGAACTAGAGGGCATAGATTCAAGGTGAGAGGAGAAAGATTTAAACTGGACCTGAGGGGCAATTATTTCACACAGAGCGTGGTTTGTTTGTGGAATGAACTGCCAGAGGAAGTGTTGGAAGTGGGTACGGTTACAACAGCCAAAAGACATTTGACTCTATTTTATTTTTATTTTGAATGTTCAATGTTAACAGCACCTCTCTTTCCCAATGCCTTGTCTCCAACTGTGAAAGTATTCATGTGATCATGCAAATCATTTCCAGCAGCCCAGCAATGTTTACATTGTCGAGATTTCTCACATGTTCGGTCATGTACAAAACAGCTCAAAGCTTGTGCTTAAACATTCTGCACATGGCCCTGGATCATTCAAGTTCCTGTTATTTAGTGTGAAACACTGCTCCACCTTTCACTGACAATGACCAGCGGTAGCCTACAGATCACCATCTTCTCACCAGCCAGTCAACCAGTGAAAAGTCGATAGAACATATGGTCGATGGACCATAGCACTGCGCTCTCATTACAGAGGGACAACTGGTGGTGATTTAACCTGAAGGTCAGCACGTCTCAGGCATGGGGAGAGGTTGAGAAGGAGAGTCCTTTGTAGTAACCCTCAGTTGGTGAGGGAATTGAACCCACACCGATGCCATCATCCTCCATTGCAAACCAGGCAACCAGCCAACTGAGCTAATCAACCTCTCAAGATTACTGTAGGCTACAGTTTACAGCATAATGGGAGCTGTGACCACAAACAAAATACTGAGGTAACTGGAAAACTAGCCAAAACAAGAAACAGTAAATGTTGGAAGCACTTTGTGTCAAACATTGAGAGAGAAACAGAGTAAATGCTTTCCAATGAAATCTTTCCACAATATCCTAAGGAATTCTCTGAACAGAATTCTCTCAGGAATTCTATTTACAGCATTTTCTACTTTTCTGTTCAGAAACTTCCTAAATTACGACAATGACTACATTGCAAGGCTGAAAAAATGGTTTGGGAAGTCCTGAAGTCACAAATGGTGTATAAATACAAAACCTTTTATTTTAGCTGTTAATGTTTTGTGAACACTTAATGCTGGTCTAATACTTTCTCTACTAAAGGAGCACATTTCACATGTAAAGATTTTGATAAATCTTTCTGAGATAGATGGAATTGATTTGTATAACTATAATTTCAGAACTATTTTCAGACTGTTAGGAAATAAATTTGGCCTCCCTTATTGGCTAATTTATATTTCAGTTAGGATGGGTGTCCTCTTAAAAGTGATTGATCTCTCCTGCTCTCTGCTCAGCGCAGAGTTTATTTCTTTAAAAATCACCTGTTATTGAAAGCAAACGTTCCCTTGACAAAACAGCAACAACTTTGTTGGGATTTAACTGTTCCTGCATTCCATTTCTAACAGACTGAGCCTCTGCACACTGAACCACAACTACTCCAGTAAATGAACAAAACAAGAAAAAAAACATTCAGGTTCAGGAAAGCATCAGCAGGGTAGTGAGGACCTGTCTGTCTTTCACAACCTGCTAAAGTGAATCAAAAACTTAATAATTTTTTCATTGAATGAAAGACATTCTTACCGTTGAGTCACCCCGCTGACACGAACAGACCTCTTCTCACTCTACACCGTACCATTCACTATTTAGATCCATTCCAATTTTTCCAGATCGCTCAAATCCGATCCCACAACCTCAATCAGTTTCAAATTAATGGCTATAAATCAGAGGCAGAATGCGAGAGGTCTTGTACACACGACAGCATTCACAAATGTTCAATACTCGAATGGCGGGGCAGAGAGTGGGAGCCTGATAGGGTGGGGGTGGAGAGGTGGGAAGGGTAGGGAGGCTCTGGGGGAGGAGGTGGGGAGCGTTGTGAGAGGGTACATTTTGAAAATGATCATATGTCTTCAGGAATCTGTTGCAATGCTTGAAGCATTACACATCCTGCACTTCAATGTCAGCAAGTGTCAGTAACTGCCTGCTGTATTCCCAATGCCATGCCACAACACAAAATAATTCCCACATCCGAAACCAGCTCTCCATTAGATTGATGCCCCACTACATCCCAGCACAGAATGGAATGGACGGCTGCAATCTGGATTTTCCCATCCAATGAAATCCATAACCAGCCCCTGAGATTCCTGGGGCTGGAGAGAGGAGGATGGAAAAGGGGTTTGGGAATTGGGGAGAGACATGGAGTCATAGAGTCTTTGAGGTCTACAACACAGAAAAAGGCCCTTTGGCCCATCGAGTCTCTGCTTGTCAAAAACACCCAGCTAACTATTCTATTTTCCAACATTTGGCCCATAGCCTTGTATGACTTGGCATCGCAAGGGCACATCTAAATATAGAGCCATAGAGGTGTACAGAATGGAAACAGACCCTTCAGTCCAACTCATCCATACTGACCAGATATCTTAAATTCATCTAGTCCCATTTGCCAGCACTTGGCCCATAATTCCTCTAAACCTTTTCTATTCATGTACCCATCCAGATACCTTTTAAATGCTATAATTGTACCAGCCACCACCACTTCCTCTGGCAGCTCATTCCAAACACACACCACCCTCTGCGTGAAAAAGTTGCTCCTCAAGTCTCTTTTAAATCTTTCCCCTCTCACCCTAAACCTATGCCCTCTAGTTCTGGACTCCCCCACCCCAGGGAAAAGATGTGGTCTATTTACCCTATCCATGCCCCTCATGATTTTATATGTTATGAGGATTTCTGCCTCTCCCACACTTAGAGGCAGTGAGTTCCAGATTCTTACCACTCTCTGGTTGAAGAAAGCTTTTCCTCATATCCCCTTGAAGCCTCCTGCCCCTTCCCTTCGATCTGTGCCCCCCTACCCCGGTCATTGATCCCTCAGTCAAGGGGAAAGGTTTCTCCTGTCAACTCCATCTATGTCCCTTTGTACATATCAATCATATTCCCTCAATCTGCTGTGCTCCTTTTAAGGAAGGAAATCTGCTATCCTTACCTGGTCTGGCCTAGATGTGACTCCACACCTACAGTAATGTGGTTGACTCTTACCTGCCCTCTGGGTAATTAGGGATGGACAATAAATGCTGGCCCAGCCAGAGTTGCCCTCATCCTGTGAATGAATTTTTTAAAAACTTTGACATGTGGACAAAGACAGTAGATCTGGTTTCTCTGTCATCTTTTCTAGGAATTATGCATTCAGTGTCTGAAAACGCAGTGCCACTTCCCATAAGTTTCAAATATGTGGGCCACTCTCTGCAGCCTGGAACTGGGGCATGGGCTCGGGGGACAGCGAAGATGGCAAATAATCAAGGAGTCAAACGCATTATTGTCGCAATGTATTTCAAAATCCCTTGTTTTATTTTTAAGTAAAAAAATTCAAGACTTAATTTATACAAAATATCTTCCTCAGCTTTGTCTCATCTAAATTCCCTTAACTGCTGCTCCATTTTCTCTGCAATAGTGTAGAATAATATTTGTGCAAAGCTGTGTACACTCTGACTGTCCTTTACATCAAAACCTTTGTGGGGGAAATGGAGGGACAGAACTAGAAGGTCAGGCCATGCTGATCATCTGTCAATAATCTCCTCTTTCCTGCCATCAAGCATCATCGATAACTTTTACTGATGTAGACAGCCAAGCACCAATGGAACCTTCCTTCCGTGACATCTTTGCTCTCATTGATGATGATGTTTAATGGTGGCTTCACACTGGGGACAGTTGGCATTGCTGAGTGTTTCAATTGGTAACACCCTTCCGCTGTTTCAGAATCACAAGGTCCACTCCCGGAGCTCAGCACAAAGTGAAGGCAGGTGTCCCCGTGCAGTCCTGAGGAAGTGCTGCACTGCCGGGGGGAGGGGGAAGGGATTCCCATTTCACATACATTGAGGCCCCATGTATCACTGTGACATACCAAAAGACCCTCTGGTACTACTGAAAGGGAAAAACCAGTGTTCTGACCAATGCTTAACCCTCCGTCAACATCACAAAAAGCAGATTATCTCTCTGTTCATTATCATACTGCTGTTTGTTGGGATTTGGTGTGGAAATTAGTTGCTGTGTTTGTTACATTACAGCAATTGACTCCATTTCAAAAATACCTCATTGGCTGCAGAGTACTTGCATTACCCAGTAGCTGTGAAAAGTCTTTGTAATCTTTCTGTTTTGTTTATATCTTTGAGTGTGATGTGAGCTGTGATGTGATGTGAGTTGTTGTAACAGAAAGCCCCTCTCTGATTTCAGTGGCACCTTGGAGGTTTTATTTAGAAACTTAAATTGCAGAACTCTATTCACAGCAGGGGTCTGCTGAGGAAGATTTACTACTGCCCATCTGTCTGTTAGTGATCATGGGCACTTAGAACATTATGATGTTAGATTGACATCTTGCCTTATTTAGTCAATGAATCTGTTCCAGCGACAGCAGTCAGTCTGCATCATGGGACCCGCTCATTGTTCCTACTGAGTGCACTGCATTGTAATAAAGTGTTGAACAACTATCCTTCCACAGCCTTGGATTGAGTTCTAAATAAGTCCTATTCCATTCACTTCATGAGAGAGTATACACATTGCACTGGAATATGTTTCCATGAGACCCGAGCGACCAAACCAGGCTGGCTTCATCAGTGCTAGGCTGAGGTAGTGCCACTCTGTCCCAGGTGCCATCTATCAGCCAACCCAAGCACCAATTTTCCTGTCAGCTCAATGTGAATAATCCCATGACATGATTTCCAAGAAAAAAGGGAGATTTTACCCTGACAACGTCGATTCTCCTGCTCGTCGGATGTTGCCTGACCTGCTGTACTTTTCCAGCATCACACTCTCAACTCTGATCTCCAGCATTTGCAGTCCTCACTTTTTCCCAATAGTTATCCCTCAGTCAAAATAATTATGAGGAGTTGGATCTGGCACTTGGGGCTAAAGGGGTCAAAGGAAGTGGGGGAAAAGCAGGAAAGGCTGTTGAGCCCAAGTGGATGTTCAGCCACCATCGTGATGAACAATGTGCCAAATGACCTACTCCTGTTGTCCACAGATTCGATAACGACAGCAAATTGAGGTAGAGTTTATGGTTGTGTCCAATTATCAACCTGACCAGAGGTTTGGATGAAAATTGTGCTAGTTTTCACAGTTGGACATTTTGATAAGTTTCCATTCAACCTCAATCTCCCTGGGAACCAAAGGCAGCAATTGCAGTCTGACAACTGGAAATGTCTTTAGCACAAAAGGAGTTATTTTAAATTTTTTTATGGGACATGGGTGTCACTGACTGGGCCCAGCATTTATTGCCTGTTCCTAGTTACCCCTTGAAAAGGTGTTGGTGCAGTCCATGTGCTATGGGTTGACCCACAATGCCCTTAGGGAGGGAATTCCAGGATTGTGACCCAGTGACACTGAAGGAATGGCGATATATTTCCAAGTCAGGATGGTGAGTGGTTTAAAGGGGAACTTGCAGGGGGTGGTGTTCCCATGTATCTGCTGCCCTTGTGCTTCTAGATGGAAGTGGTCGTGGGATTGGAAGATGCTGTCTGAGGAAGCTTGGTGGGTTGTTGCTGTGCATCTTGTGGATGGTATGTACTGTCAGGAGAGATGAATGTAGAAGGTTCTGGATTTGGTGCTGGTGTCGACATCCTGAGTGTTTGTGCACCTTAATAACTGAAAATCACTTTCTAAACTAACAGATTCACTGGTGTACAGCTGTAAGGATTTTTTGGAAATTAAATGTTTATTAGTATTTAAGACGTGTTAAAGGCTCCTATTCATGTACTGGGGCCCAATAAAAAGCTGAGAGTGTGGTGCTGGAAAAGCACAGCTGGTCTGGCAGCATCCAAGGAGCAGGAGAGTTGATGTTTTGGGCATAAGCCCTTCTTCAGGTATGAGGGCTTGCTGAGGGTGGTTACACAAAGTGCAGACTCATTAATTCAGGGCTGGAGCAGCTAAGCTGAGTCTCTGGCCTCTTCACCCTCTACCTCAGCACAGGATGGTTCATCAGGGACCTCTGAAGAGTGATTAAAAACAGACACCATTCTGAGGAAGGGTCACTGGACCAGAAACGTTAACTCTGATTCTCTCCACAGAGGCTGCCAAACCTGCTGAGCTTTTCCAGCAATTTCTGTAATTATTTCTGATTTCCAGCATCGGACATTCTTTCAGGTTTTTATTCACAAGAGACAGTTTTCCCTTTTTATATCCCATGACATGAAGCTCAAAGCCAGTGCTGTAATATCTTCTGGTGAAACCTTGGGATTGAAAGCAGTGAGATCAGCACAGGCAGCAAATGGGAGCAGGAGGAGGCCATTCAGCCCTTCAAGCCTCCTCTACCACTCAATATGATCACAGCTGATCATCCAACTCCGTTCCCTGTTCCCACTTTCTCCTCAGGCCCTTTCATCCCTTTAGCTCTCAGAACTATATCTCACTCCTTCTGGAAAACATTCAGTGCTTTGACCTCAACCACTTCCTGTGGTCGAGAATTCCACAAGCTCCCTACACTCTGGGTGAGAGAATTCCTCCTCATCTCAGTCTTTCATGACCTGTCCCGTATCCTTTGACTGTGACCCCTGGTTCTAGACTCCCTGGTCTTTGGGAAGTTAGAAAACTAGGTGATCTTGAAATCTTAACCAGTTGAGCATTCTTATTGCTCAGAGTATATTTCAGTCACATCACTTTGTTACTATAAATGGCTAAAGTGATTTTTAAAAATTGTTTCACTTGTGGGATGTGGGTGTCGCTGGCTGGGCCCAGCATTTATTACCCATCCCTAGTTGCCCCTTGAGAGTGTGGGGGTGAGCTGCCTTCTTGACCCGCTGCACTCCATATGCTATGGGTTGACCCAGAATGGCCCTTAGGGAGGGAATGCCAGGATTCAGACCCAGTGACACTAAATGTGGGGCGATATATTTCCAAGTCAGGATGGGAGTGGCTGGGTGGGGGACTTGCAGGGGGTGGTGTTCCCATGTATCTGCTGCCCTTGTCCTTCCGGATAGAAGAGGTCATGGGTTTGGAAGGTGCTGCCCGAGGATCTTTGGTGAATTTCTGCAAATTACATTTGTCCTTTCCAGCTGGGGAAATTTAAATTAAGTGAATCAAAACAAAACTTGGAATGAAAGCTAGTCTCAGTGATGCAGTGTGTACAGGATTGATTATTAATGTTAATGCTTGGACAGCATCATCTGTGATATGGGGGTCAGATTGTGTGGAACTCCAACTGAAGGGATGAAGCTTCCAGTGAAGTCTGGACACAAATGGAAGAGTTTACACTTTCTCTTGAATGTTTTTTTTACAGAAGTACTGCCTGAGATATTGAAACTAACACAGTGTGAGGTATGTGCTGGACTGGATTAGATAATATCTGTGGCCTTATGAGTAACAGTTTGCCATGGGAATCATTCATGACTTTAGCAGCATATGTTTTATAATTATGGGCATCGGAACAAGGTATTAGAGCTCAGCTAAGAGCCCGTGATTGCCACTGTCATTGGCTTTCCCATTAACACCCACTGAGCCAAAACAAATTCCCAATCAAAGAGATTGCAGTTGAGACAATGTAAACAGTGAGCCTAGTCTCGGAGCTGGTAATCCCAGCTTCATGACGGTAAGGACAGGTTGGTACACCTCACTGACTCTTTAAAATAAACATTGCACACCTTAAACAATTTGATGAAAAGTTGCACAGACATTAGCACATCATCAGCTAATGCTATAAAAATAGAAGATTCTGGAAATACCCAGCAGATGGAGAAAGGAAGAGAGTTTCACATTACACATGACAGCCTCCTGTCCAAACTGGAAAAGTTAGTACTGTAGCCAGTCTGACAGCAGGATGGGAAAGAGAGGTGATGGAACATAGCAACAGGAGGAGGCCATTCAGTCCCTCCACCCTCTTCCACCATTCAATGAGAGGAATTCTGTGAGGTGAGAAAGTCACCAGTAAGATTGCTCAGGGAGAAGGGGCTGTGACTGAGACACAAGCAATGATAGAAAGGTTTGTGATCTGGATCTGAGGCAGGAGGTTATAATCCTACCCCCTGCCATTTGAATGAGGGCTTCCTGCAAGGGACCAGTTCCCATGAGGGAGATCAACTCTCAGGAAAATGGAAGGGTACAATTAGCATGGGGAATAGTCAGGACGCACTGTCTAATCTGTGGATCTGCACTGGGGAGAGGAGGAGAGATTGAAGGTGGTAGAAGGTGGGTTCTGTATAGAGACTGCCTCAAGTGTGGGAATCGAAGATTGAAAACACAGGTGAATGGTCATCCTGGCAGCTTGTAACCCGGGATGTGCCACTGAGTGGGCAGCATCCCCCCACCGCCCCCCAGTTTGCATGGACCCGGCATAGTGGCTCAGCGGTTAGCACTGCTGCCTCACAGCACCAGGGACCCGGGTTCAATACCAGCCTCGGGCAACTGTCTGTGTTGAGTTTGTACATTCTCCCAGTGTCTGCGTGGGTTTTCTCCGGGTGCTCTGGTTTCCTCCCACAGTCCAAAGATGTGCAGATTAAGTGAATTGGCCATGCTAAATTGCCCATAGTGTTCAGGGATGTGTGGGTTAGGTGAATTAGGAAGGGGTAAATGTAACGTAATAGGGGAGGGGAATGGGTCTGGGTGGGTTACTCTTCAGACGGTCAGTGTGGACATGTTGGGCTGCAGGGCCTGTTTCCATACTGTAGAGAATCTATGATTCTGTAGGGATTCTATGCCCCCCCCCCATCACCACCATGTCAATGTGTCCCTGTGTCATTGCCCTGGGCGCTGCCTGTCCTGTTGAAAATGGCCTCATTGGACCCTGAAAGTTACAATCATTGGATGGTGTCCCTTATCAGACTCTGAACTGCCCTTGTTTACAACAGCTGGGGAGGAGGGGGGAGACACTGGCAACAAACCAACATTGAAACTAGCAGGGCAGAATCGCCCCTTATCTTCTCAAAAGTTCCATTACAGTAGTGGATAGTTCCCTAAAATCCACCTCAGTCATTCACTCTGGTTCCCACTCTGACTGGAATTTCCAGGTGGCAACATGGTTTGGGGTCACATGATGTTCTCAGAGCTAGGGAGGGGCATGATGGAGCTGGAGACAGTCCATCGTAGACAGAGCCAGCAGCTCCCTGCTCTGACCACAACCCAGAACCTGTTCTTCCCAAAGAAGGAAACACAACTAACCTTCATTTGCCTCTCACTGTCTGCATGTTCACTTCAGTAGCCCCCTGCCTCATCCACTGAGGCTGCCAATGTGTTTCCCTTCAGCCCCTCTAGGGGTGGGAGCTCCCCCTCAGAGAGTGAACCCGCTCCATGCCTCGATGGTTTGTAAATCCCAATGGACAGACCTTGGACCCTGTTCCAGTTTCGGGATTGGAACAAGACTCCATTTCCTGCTGGAAGATTGCACCGAGATGGAGATGTGAATGGGAAAAGGATCCCTGAAGATCACTGCCCTAAACAAAAGGAGCAATCGTTCCGATCTCTCAACGATTAAACCCAAGGCTGAGCCTAAAAGGCTGTAAAATGCCTCATGAAAATACGCTGTATCTCACATTTACAGAGTTTATGGAATAAGTTTCAGCTTCTCCCGATTGGCTCTGTACCTCTTCAGCCCTACCCTTTACTGCTCAGAACCCTGATAGAGTTCCCCATGTCCCCACTTTACACTCTAACATTCACAACAGAGAAGACTTTGCCCATTTCCAACAGCCCCACACTGATTCAATGAGCTGCTCCCATAGCTTTCCACACCCAACACTGGTATTAGTAATCTCAGATTGTAATCTCAGCCTCCTTCTCTTTGGATAACAGCTGTTGGTGAGGATTCTGCTTTCGCTTCCTCTCCATCTATCTTTTGTCCCAGTACTTTGGCCTTACACTGTACTCCCCTTTATCACTTCATCAACCTGCCTTCACCTGGATCACTGATTGTTTCCTTTCAGTTTCTCCTCTCCCTCTCTCTGTCTCTGAGCTTGTCTTGCTGACTCTAACGTTTCCCAGTGCTGACAGATTGAGATATTCACACTTCTTCATGTCCCGCTGGGCATTCCTGATTTCTGGAACATTTCCAGAGCTTTCTGTTTTTCCATAAGACCCATAAGAAATAGGAGCAGGAGGAGGCTATTCTGCCCTTCGAACCTGCTCCACCATTCAACAGGATCGTGGCTGATCCGACTTTCCTCACATCCACCTTCCTGCCCTTTCCCTGTAATCCCTTGATTCCCCAAACGATCAATAATCTCTGGATATTATACAGCTCTCTGTAACAAGGAACTCCAAAGACTCACAACCCTTTGAGAGAAGAAATTCCTCCCGATCTCAGTCTGAGACTGTGCCCTCTGCTCCTAGACTGTCCCATGTGGGGAAACATCATCTCAGCATTGACCCTGTCAAACCCCCTGAGAATCTGGTTTGGTTCCACAAGATCATCTCTCATTCCTCTCAACCCCAGTGAGTATAGGCCCAGCCTGTTTAACCTTTGCCCAGAAGACAATCCCTCCATACCAGGGACTATCCTCGTGGGCTTTTTCTGAACGTCCCCCAATTAAATTATATCTTTCCGCAAATAAGGGGCCCAAGACAGCTCACAGTGCTCCAGATGTGGTCTTGCCAGCACCTTGTACAGTTGCAGTAAGACTTCCCTGCACTTATATCCAACCCCATTGACATAATTCCAATCCATTTGTACATGTGTTCTAGCTTTCAGTGTTACATGTACAAGTCTTCCCCAAATCCCTTGGAGTTGCAACTTTCTGCAGTTTCTCTCCATTTAAATAATACACAAGTTGGGTGGTTTCCATTCCTTCACATTTTCCCATTTTACACTCCAGATTGTTCTGAATTCCAGTATCTGTAGTGTTCTGCTTCCATATTGGCCAATGGAAGCTAAAGGGTGAGAATCCAGGAAGTGGAGCAGCCTCACCTGGAGACCATAAATGGAGGAATGATGGGAAGGTTTCAGACAGGGGAGGAGAGGAAATATTTCCGAGAATGATTCCGTGTGGATAGGCTGGAGAGAACGGGCTGGTTTACAAGAGGTTGCTCGTTAATTTGATAGAAATATTCAAAATCCCGATGGGTCTGTACAGATAAATGGCAAGAAACTGTTCCTATTAGCAAATGAATAGTAAACCAGAGGCAAGAAAATTAGCATGAATGGCAAAAACAACCCAACAGTGACAAGAGGATAAATGTTTTTATGTACACACTGATCAGTTTTTTTATACAGGCATGAGATGTGGATATCACTGGCTGGGTCAGGATTTACTGCCCATCCCTAATTGCCCAGAGGCAATTGCTGTGGGTCTTGGAGTCACATGTAGGAGAAAGTGAGGACTACAGATGCTGGAGATCAGAGTCGAGAGAGTGTTGCTGGAAAAGCAACACTCTCAGCAGCAATACTCACAGGCAGCATTTGAGGAGCAGGAGAATTGATGTTTTGGGCATAATCCCTTCATCAGGAATAAGGCCTGATGGTGGAGTCACATGTAGGTCAGACTCAGTCAGGATGGCAGATTTCCTTCCCTAAAGGACATTAGTGAACCAGATGGGTTTTTTCCCCAACAATGGATTCACAGTCATCATTAGAATCTTATTTCCACATTTTACTGAGTTCAAATTTCACCATCCTCATGGCAGGATTCAAATCCATGTCCCCAGGACATTACCTGGATCTCCTGATTAATTGATGAAGGGCTTTTGCCCTTTTGCTCCTCAGATGCTGCCTGACCAGCTGTGCTTTTCTAGCACCACTCTAATCTTTTTTCTAGATTAACAGTGTAGCAATAACACCACGAATACACCCTAGTCATGTGGTTTGGATGCAAGATGAAAGCAAGGTTAAGAATGTCTCCAGACTTAAGCTTCTGGATTTATTCCATGTGAACTGTAAATACTCTGGTACAGCGGCATCGGAGATGGATCAAGCCCCAGTTATACTGTTAGATAATTCAGACTGATCCCTTCATGTGCTTTCATTTCCATCTAACTCAACAGCACTACGTAGGTGGAGTTATCAAAATAAATTCCTGTGGAAGCTGGAAACCTGAAACAAACAACAGAAGTTGCTGGAGAAACTGGGCAGGACTTGCAGGATCTGTGGAGAGAGGGAGAGGCAGAGTTAATGTTGAATCAGATATGACTCATCTTCAGGATGAAGACTTGAAACATTAACTCTGTTTTCTCTCTCCTTGCAGATGCAGCCAGACCTACTGAGTTTTTCCAGCATTCTCTTTGTTACATTGTGCTATTTAGGCCCAGTAGAGAGCACCACCATGACATCATCCCAAGGTTGCTCCAGGGTCCTAAAGCTCATGCACAACAATTAGGCCCTGGACTATGCAATGCCTGGGAGCATGTTGAGAAGCTCCAATCAGGAATGTTTGTGGAAGTATCAGTGCTTGATGTTCCCTGACAGATACCGTTAATGCTGCAAGAGGAGCTGGAGAGATTGGGCTGGCAGAGTGCATACCTGAAGGTGCAGGATTGATGGATATTTACTCTGTACTTAACCCCTTCAGGTACGGATTCAGGACTAATTAAAACCAGCATGTGGACCACTGTCCAATCATTGGTGCTAATTTTATTTTTATTTGTTCATAGGATGAAGGCATCACTGGTTGGGTCAGCATTCATTATCCATCCCTAATTTCCCACAGGGCATTTCAGGATCAGTCACTCGCTGTGACCAGGTAAGGATGGCAGATTTCCTCCCCTGAAGGACATTGTTGAATCAGGTGAGTTTTTAATGTACTATCCCATTAATTACAAAACAAAATTCACATTATTTAATCATCTGAATAGGGCTGTCAAACAGGAGGCTCTCTCCCACCACCTGAGAGGGTTTGATATGAATCACAGCGCGCTAGTCACTACCTGCAGGCTGCAGTCCTACTGTGTGCAACCAACAATAACTGTCTGAGAAAGGGGTGATGTTCTGCTCCAGGGTGGGACTGTGCAGCAAGGAGCAGGGAATGCTCAGGTCAGAAATTGCCCTCCTTGAGGGAGCTTTTCCTGACAACAGACTCATGGTCGTCGTTACATACTCAATTCCAATTTTTTTTTAACTGATTTCAAATTCCACCACCTGCTGTGTTAGGAACTGAACCCAGATCCTCAGAAGTTACCCGAGTGATTGGATTAAGAGGCCATTGATAATATCACTAGGCTATCACCTTCCCCCTGCAGTTGGCATGACTCTACACCACAGTCCAGCCAACTGAGCTAACCAGCACCACAACCTGAAGCTTTGAAAGTGACTGTCAGGAGGAACAATGAGAGAATTACGGAAGCCCCCAGATGAGATACTTTGAGGAAGCGGGGGGGGGGTTGTGTTTATGTCTATAAAGGGATTCATTGTTGAACGTGTACATAAACAGATCCTTCAGTGATGATGCAATCCTTGTGATGATGGAAATACTGGATAGCGAGCAGCAGCCATTTTGATCTTGTATGTAGCTGGCGTGGAAACAGTTACTTTGCATGTCCTCAGATTCTAGCTGCTTTTCTTCCATAAAATAACTCACCTCAAACATCCTCCAAGACCCACATGACAACAACAGATTAACTAACTCTTTAAATTAGCCTTGAAGCTCAAAATAATTCAGAAACAGATGTTATATACAGTGACCGTGGAGCTGAAAGGCCGTGTGTTTGAGGATAGGCTGCAGATGGGTCGGCCTTGCATAACAGTGCAGCGAGGGCAGGAGAGAAAGGTTTGGACAATGTTCTCTGATGCTTCTTCACATCTCACCAAGAGATGGGGTTAATGTAACTCCAGGTCTGTAGGTGGTGAGACGGAGCTTGGGAATGAAGATCCACAGATACTGATTGGTTCCAGCACTTATGTGTTATTCATTGACAGGATGAGAGATTTTGGACGAAATCCTCCACACATCACTGACCCCAAGAGTGTGCTGGTGAGCACAGAGGCTCCAAAATACTGCACAGGGTCTCAATTGGCTGTTTGACAGGAATCAACCATATTACTGTGGGTCTGGGTCACATGACAGTCAGATTGGGTAAGGACAACAGCTTTCCTGCCCCACAGATAGTGAATGAACGAGATGGTTTCAAGATCACCATTATTAATACCAGTTTCTTTATAACAGATTTTTTTTCTATTAATTAACTGAATTCAAATTTCACATGAAATGCTGTGCTGTCATGTTTCCATTTTAATAGACTGGGTCTCTAGATGTGGTGTTTAGTAACAAAATCATTATGTTGATCTTAGTAACAAATGTATTCCTGAAAATATACTTGGTCACTGTGGTTAAAAGCAGGCAGTTGGATGGATATCCAACTTGCTGACCGCAGCTCTTGGGGCAGGATGCTGTCCAAGGTGAGCAAGGGCAGGAGGGTAGATGTAACGTAATGGTTACAAGGATAGATAACATCCACTGCACCCAGGGTTGAAGCATGGAATGTTAGCAACTTACTGCTCGACTGAGGGTTTGACTTGGTAGGATAATACGGAGAAAGTGGAAGGAGTATGGTACCCAGTTTTCTCAATTTAAACCAGTCCCATTTGCTTGTGTTTGGTCCATATCCCTCCATACCGAGCCCATCCATGTATATGTCTAAATGGCAAAGTTGTACTCTCCTCCACCTGGATTCTGGGTAATCCAAGATGGAGGATGGGAACAATTTGTAGCTGTGACAGGTGCTCCTTTTGTTTTGAGGTATGTTAGGTGCTGAAGATGATTCCGTCAAATTACAGGAGCAGCAATGACTGTCACACACAGACAATTTTGACTTTGGAAATATGTCTCTTGATTAAACTTCAATTAATAGTTAGGGCTTAACGTGGGGCAGTGTTTGTAGAGGAATAAGACGGTGTTATTTTCTGGGTCTGTAGATTGTGAAGGAGCAAAAATGGCCTTTAATAGTGATATGTACTTCTTGTCAGATGTGGCTGTTTAAGGGTTACTGCAGATTATATCTGCCATAAATGCTGTTGGCTACGAATCTTATCAGATCGAATGGATCGGTTGGAGAGACAGTTAGAAGCGATGAGGAATTTGTAACAGCAACAGTATGTGATGGATGGCAGTTATAGGAAAGGGGGAAAGTCTCAGATACAGTCACATGGATGGGTTAACTTCAGGAAGGGTAAGAGAGGTAGGCAGGGGTCTTTTGTGGATATACCCATTTCAAACAGATATGCTGTTTTGGAAAATCTAGGGGGTGATGGATTTTCAGGGGAACGTAGCACGAACAGCGAGGTTTCTGGTATGAGACTGGGTTGAATGCAACAAGGGGTACATCGGCTTCCAAGAGATCAATTTGTTAGGGGATTCTGTAGTCAGAGGCACAGACAGACGTTTCTGTGAAAAATCAAAATGATGTTGCTCCCCTGGTGCCAGGATCAAGGATGTCTCAGAGAGAGTGCAGAATGTTCTCACGGGGCAGAGGGGCCAGCAAGAGGTCATTGTCCACATTGGAGGAGAGGTTAACTGAGCTCTTTTCATTGGAGAAAAGAGGAGAGGGGACCTAATTGAGGTATACAAGGTAATGAGAGGCATAGATAGAGTCGATAGCCAGAGACTATTTCCCAGGGCAGAAATGATTAACACGAGGGGTCATAGTTTTAAGCTGGTTGGAGGAAAGTATAGAGGGGATGTCAGAGGCGGGTTCTTTACACAGAGTTGTGAGAGCATGGAATGCATTGCCAGCAGCAGTTGTGGAGGCAGGGTCATTGGGGACATTTAAGAGACTCCTCGACATACATATAGTCACAGAAATTTGAGGGTGCATACATGAGGATCAGTGGTTGGCACAACATCGTGGGCTGAAGGGCCTGTTCTGTGCTGTACTGTTCTATGTTCTAAATAGATATTTTTTAAAAATCAGGATTGTTACCTGAATCATTAACAAATTGGGACAAACAGATGAGGGATGTGAACGTGTGATAGGGAACTGGTGCTAAGACTGGGCCAGGAGAGAATTGGAGTGTGCCAGAATAGATTCCTCCTGAACAGGCTGAGACCCACTGTCAGACAAGTGTGAAATAATAAAGGAACCCTGCAGTTAACCAAGTCCAATCAATGATCCACTCTACTAGCTGCTAACCTGATGACACAGAAGATATCAGCACTATGCCTGCTTCTTCGTAGGATATGTGGAACAGTCCATCTTCCGCAGCTACACTGGCCCCACCCCCCACCTTTTCCTTCGCTACATCGATGACTGTATCGGCGCTGCCTCGTGCTCCCACGAGGAGGTGGAACAGTTCATCCACTTCACCAACACCTTCCACCCCGACCTCAAATTCAAGGTATGCAGGTCTTTGGACTCCTCCATCGCCAGACCATAGCAACACGACGGCTGGAGGAAAAGCGCCTCATCTTCCGCCTAGGAACCCTCCAACTGCAAGAGATGAAATCGGATTTCTCCAGTTTCCTCATTTCCCCTCCCCCCACCATGTCTCAGTCAAATCCCTTGAACTCAGCACCGTCTTCCTAACCTGCAATCTCCTTCCTGACCTCTCCGCCCCACCCCCACTCCGGCCTATCACCCTCACCTTGACCTCCTTCCACCTATCGCATTTCCAACACCCCTCCCCCAAGTCCCTCCTCCCTACCTTTTATCTTAGCCTGCTGGACACACTTTCCTCATTCCTGAAGAAGGGCTTATGCCCGAAACGTCGATTCTCCTGTTCCTTGGATGCTGCCTGACCTGCTGCGCTTTACCAGCAACACATTTTCAGCTATGCAGGCAGTTCCCCTATTTCCAGATTTCTAATACAATCCTTCATTCTGTTGATAAAGCTAACTGAGAAACAGCATGATCACCCTCTGCTGTAATTTTGACTCAAAATTACATTTACCAATCCAAAAGGGAGGGCTTCACACACACAAGCTGACTCAGAGTTACTATCTGGGTCAGAACTGTACAAGTTCAAAAATTAGAGATAAAAGGAAAAGTAGACGCGATTCGGAGAGCAGGAATTCTCCCGACTGCCTAGTAAGTGATCTGTTGATCTACAACAAAAACAAAACTCTGGATGCTGGAGATCTGAAACAAAACCAGACAGTACTGGAGAAACTCAGCAGGTCTGGCAGCCTGTGAGGAGTGATCTGCTGATTTAAGTTGGAATCAGCATCCAGTATCAAAAAGACTGCTGTGTAAAATATCTTCTCCTGTAGCTGTGCTATAAATAGATTCCTGAAGAAGGCCTTACGCTATACAGTGCAACATGACCTCCCAACTCCTGTACTCAGTACTCTGACCAATAAAGGAAGGCATACTAAACACTGCCTTCACTATCCTATCCACCTGCTTATGCCAGAAACATCGATTCTCCTGCTCCTTGGATGCTGCCTGACCTGCTGCGCTTTTCCAGCAACACATTTTTCAGCTGATCTCCAGCATCTGCAGTCCTCACTTCCTCCTATAAATAGTGAGTCTAATTCTGCAATATAGAGATTGATGAAAGAAGCAAAAATCATGACCATCTGCTGGGCAAATACAAAAGTTCAGCAAACCTCTGAAAGATGGCACATTGCAGCTGCCTGTCTCCATACAAGAGACGTCAAAGCAGAGAGGAAGAAACAGCAAATAAAACAAACCACAGATACTAGAAATCGGACAAACAGAACTGACTGGAGAAACTCAGCAGTTCTGGCAGCATCTGTGGAGAGAAAGCAGGTTAATGTTGTGAATCCAGTGACCCTTCATCAGAACAGTTCAGGAAGAAACCTCTGGTTATTCAGTCCAGTCACTCCAGCCCAGGTTCAAACTGGTGATGTGTCAAAACAGCTGAAAGTTGAACTGGAATTTTCAGTTTAAGAGAGCAACACATAGTCCCATGGATTACCCAGGAGTGACTGTCCCTTGAAGACTAAATGTTGGCCTCTCTTTGTTTATTTCAGATGACAGGGCCATAGTGGGGGTAGGAGAAAGTGAGGTCTGCAGATGCTGGAGATCAGAGCTGGAAATGTGTTGCTGGAAAGGCGCAGCAGGTCAGGCAGCATCCGGGGAACAGGAGAATCGACGTTTCGGGCATAAGCCCTTCTTCAGGAATGAGGAAAGTTTGTCCAGCAGGCTAAGATAAAAGGTAGGGAGGAGGGACTTGGGGGAGGGGCGTCGGAAATGTGATAGGTGGAAAGAGGTCAAGGTGAGGGTGATAGGTCAGACTGGGGTGGGGGCGGAGAGCTCGGGAAGAAGATCTCAGGTTAGGAAGGCGGTGCTGAATTCGAGGAATTTGACTGAGACAGGGTGGGGGGAGGGGAAATGAGGAAACTGGTGAAATCCGAGTTCATCCCTTGTGGTTGGAGGGTTCCTAGGCAGAAGATGAGGCGTTCTTCCTCCAACCGTCGTTTTGTTGTGGTCTGACGATGGAGGAGTCCAAAGACCTGCATATCCTCGGTGGAGTGGGAGGGGGAATTGAAATGTTGAGCTACAGGGTGATTGGGTTGGTTGGTCCGGGTGTCCCAGAGGTGTTCTCTGAAACGCTCCGCAAGTAGCCGGCCTGTCTCCCCAATATAGAGGAGGCCACATCGGGTGCAGCGGATGCAATAGATGATATGTGTGGAGGTGCAGGTGAATCTGTGGCGGATATGGAAGTTTCCTTTGGGGCCTTGGAGGGAGGTAAGGGGGGGGGGGGGGAAGTGTGGGCGCAAGTCTTGCACCTCCTGCGGTTGCAGGGGAAGGTGCCGGGAGTGGAGGTTGGGTTGGTGGGGGGTTTGGATCTGACGAGGGAGTCACGGGGGGAGTGGTCTTTACGGAATGCTGATAGGGGAGGGGAGGGAAATATATCCTTGGTGGTGGGGTCCGTTTGGAGGTGGCGGAAATGACGGCGGATGATGCGCTGTACATGGAGATTGGTGGGGTGGTAGGTGAGGACCAGTGGGGTTCTGTCCTGGTGGCGGTTGGAGGGGCGGGGCTCAAGGGTGGAGGAGCAGGAAGTGGAAGAGATGCGGTGGAGGGCATCGGCGACCACGCCGGGGGGGAAATTGCGGTCCTTGAAGAAGGAGGCCATTTGGGTTGTGCGTTTTTGGAACTGGTCCTCCTGGGAGCAGATGCGGCGGAGTCGAAGGAATTGGGAGAATGGGATGGCGTTTTTACAGGGGGCAGAATGGGAGGAGGTGTAATCCAGGTAGCTGTGGGAGTCAGTCGGTTTGTAGTAGATGTCAGTGTTGATTTGGTCGCCTGAGATAGAAATAGAAAGGTCGAGGAAGGGGAGGGAGAAATCTGAGACTGTCCAGGTGAATGAGGTCGGGGTGGAAGGTGTTGGTGAAGTGGATGAACTGTTCAACCTCCTCGTGGGAGCACGAGGCAGCGCCGATACAGTCAGGGGTAGGGCAGGTGGACAGGATCCCTATTCTACTGGGCTTTCCTCCACACTTTCCATGTCACTTCACACAAGCTGCAGAAAGTCAGTGTGGACGCAGAGAAGGAATGTTTGCTCCAGCGTGACTCCAGATCAAAGTAAAATTATCGTCATCTTCAAACCTTCCTTCCATGACCAGACAGGAAGTGGGAAAGCTCATCAACAATTGCACAATGTTCAATGGAACTTGTACATTCTCAGATACTGAAGCAGCTCATGTCCGTATGTAACAATTCCTGGGCAATACTCAGGTTTGCTTTTTGGCAATTAATGTTCACACCACCCATATGTCAGACAGTGACTACCTCAGAACAAAAGAGAATCTGCAGGTTAGGTGAATTGGCCGTGCTAAATTGCCCATAGTGTTAGGTGAATGGGTAAATATAGGGGAATGGATCTGGGTGGGTTGCTCTTCGGAGGGTGTGGACTTGGTGGGCCGAAGGGCCTGTTTCCACACTATAGGGAATCTATCCTAATCACCTCCGTTTGACATTCAGTGGTGTTACCAACACTGAATCCCCATTATCAACATCCTGGGGATCATTGACCAGAAACTCAACTGGACAAGCTACATTAATGCAGTGGCTACAAGAGTGGGTTGGAGCTAGGAATCCTGCAGTGAGTAACTCATCTCCTGACTCCCCAAAGCTTGTCCACCATCCATAAAGCACAAGACAGGAGTGTGATGGGATACTGCTGGATGGATGCAGGATCCAATAACAATCAAGACATTTGATACTATCCAGAAGAAAGCAATTGATTTGATTCTCACTCCATCCAACAACGGAACAATCCCTCCCTCCATCAGTAATCCACAGGGACAGCACTATGAACCACCTAGAAGATTAATTAGAGCAACTCACACAGCCCTCAACAGCCCCTTCCACACTTGCAGCATTTACCATCTAGACGTAAAAGGGCAGCAGATACATGGGAACATCACACCCTGCAAGTTCCCCTCCAAGTGACTCACCTCCTGACTTGGAAATATATCCTGGTTCCTTCAGTGTCACTGGGTCAGAACCCTGAAACTCTCTTCCATAAACAAAGTCCTGGAGGTGCCCCTAAGCATGGTGGGTTGAAGTGGTTTAAGAAGGCAGTTCAATCTGACCTTCTCAAGGACAACTAGGAATGGACAACTAATGTTGGCAATTATGTCTACAAAACACAGAAGATAAAACAAAAACATTTCATTTGAGCATTGACCCCTGTATCATCCAATTGCCGGACAGCCATTATTCCAGCATCAAAGGGAAGTGCACACAGCAATACTAAAGAATCCCTAAACTTGCAGAGTCTGAAGGAACTTCCTGGGAAATCCACAATTCCACTGGATAATTCCTGTTTACCTGGGACCCTCTGAAAGTATCCTTTTAAAATTAGAGAATTGGGAGGGTTCTACCAAAATTAAGCAAAATCAATACTCAGGAAAAATAAAGGTAGTTGTCTAACTCTTGAGGAACAAAGCAACTGGCTCCCAACATATCACACCATTCCCCCCCTCCACCCCTCGCACCATTCCCCCCCCCCTCGCACCATTCCATCACCCCCAGATCCCCAACAAGTCCAAACAGCAACCTGACAACCCTCTTCATCACTGGGTCCACAACCTCTCTCCCTACTCCTGCTCAACACTCCACCCCCAACCAACCCACTTCAGATCTGACCCACATTGCCTCACACTGCACCCCTCCCCATCACAGGACCCAACCCACTTCAGAGCTGCAGGCACCTGTCTGCAAACCCCATCTAATGAGACACAACCCCTCTCAGCCTACCCCCCTCCTTCACAACCCCCACTCTCCCTCACAAACCCCCCTACAGCCAGCCCCCCTCTTCCTAAACACTCCTTCATTGACCTGCCCCCTCCTTGTGCCTTGATACCCCACTCCCCAGGAGCCAACCAGTGCCCCTGAAGACCAAACTGGTACACTTTACACTGCAGCTGGCCAAGTGCTTCTTTGTAAATGTTGTGCAATGTCTGACCCTCAGGGTTGACCAGCTCTAACTGGACATTCTTCCTGGAGGGGTTCAGCATATGATCTCCTTTTTCTAATGGCCCTGCCTTATCCACTCCCCCCCCCCCCCCCCCCCCCCGTACTCAGCCAATGGCCAATTCAAATACCCTCTGCATCCAATTGGGGAATGAGTAGCCTTGTTATAATGTAATTGGATAATCCTTGTCTGACCTGCTGGGTCCCCTCATGTCTAATATCTTTTGTGGATTGGAAATAAAACTATTGACAGATTTTATTTGAGACGGAATGTTTGTAAAGTCCTGAATAGATTCTGTCCTGGGTTTCTCATGGCAAGAACCTGGTCATGGAATTTTAGCTATAGGGTTTATTGAACAGTAATGTAGAGATAATTCTAGTACCAAATACTGACAGTTTATTTACAAACTTTTCAACATCTTAGAATTCCCAAAGTTTGTCACATATGTGGTCTTTGCAATGCCACTGTCCCATCTGGAATCTTCTCTCTGCTGATGGAGTCAATCACTTTGGATGGGTCTGGGTGGGATGCTCTTCAGAGAGTCAGTGTGGACTTGTTGGGTCGAATGGCTTGTTTCCACACTGTAAGTCAAACTCACTAGCTCCACTCACAAGCTAAAGATCCATGATTAGATTTAAAGAATACACAGGAAGCAAAATAAAGATTGCAAATGAAGCATTAGATCAAGAGTCATAAAAATTAGAGACACAGATAAAGATTTTTAAAGTTGAAATTTTAAAATAAATCTATAACACTGTTTAGTTTCTGTAAGGGTAATAGTCCACACTTGTAGAATTAGATTTTCTGGTAATACTTATGATTGAGGATATAATAAAACATTCACAAGACCTGAATGCATCAGGACCAGATAATTAGATTAATTAATGGGATTAGATTAGTTAGTTGACTGGCACAGACTCAAAGGGCCGAAGGGCCATTTTCTCTATAACATTTCAGGCATGGTCATTCTAATAGGAATATACCGGAGATTACTGGGCCTACCAGTGAGGACTGACTCAGAACATAACCTCCGAGTTCCAGCTTAACTGCATAGGGCTAGATTCCAGAACTTTCTTTCATAGTGAACTCCAACAGTCTCACTAATATACTTAAAATAAAACCTGTTCCTTAGTATTCACGCTGTTACATTTTATCTTTCTCCCTCAGCTAGGCACACACTGTTTTTCAGTAATCTAAAATAGCACAGCAGCCTTATGTTGTGGATCACTATACTGTGCCAGCACTTGAAAGGCTAATTGTCTGGTTGTGATCTTATCATGCAAGGAAGCTATAACAAGGGATTAACTCTGAGCCCACCAGTTTCAGAATTAGCCTCTAGTGAGCTGGACGATGCTGAGTTCAATTTCTGCCTTTAGTGTCATGTTCAACACACACTTGAGCAGATCCTGTTTAAGTGGAGAGGGAGCTGGAACCTGTTTGTTGATTTAAGGAAGATGACAAGATCACTTATACTTGATTCTGACATTAACCTTGTTGCTGACACCTCACACTGGTAAATGGACAGAAGTTGTGACTGTGGTATTCCAGACATTGTCTGCACAATAATTACTTATTGCAGGATGAGATTACTTTGGAACTTTCACGGAGGGTCGATAAAAATCATTGAGAACAAACCGACAATTTTCCAAATTACCTCCTGCAATAGGAATCTCGCCTCCTTATTCAAAACTAACTGGTTGGTGACAAGATGCTGAAACCACTAAAGAAAGGAGCGACCTGAGATTTCTGAGACACACACAGTACCCCGAGACAGGGACAGTACCCCGAGACAGAGAGAGAGAGAGAGAGAGTACCCCGAGACAGGGAGTGTACCCCGAGACAGAGAGAGAGAGAGTGTACCCCAAGACAGAGAGACAACCCTGAGACAGAGAGAGAGTGTGTACCCCGAGACAGAGAGAGAACCCTGAGACAGAGAGAGAGTGTGTACCCCGAGACAGAGAGAGTACTCTGAAACAGAGACAGTACACCGAGACAGAGACAGTACACCGAGACAGACAGAGAGAGAGAGTGTACCCCAAGACAGAGACAGTACCCCGAGACAGAGAGTGTACCCCGAGACCGAGAGAGAGAGACTACCCCGAGATAGAGAGAGTACCCTGAGACAGAGAGAGTACCCTGAGACAGAGAGTGTACCCCGAGACAGGGACAGTACCCCGAGACAGAGAGAGTACCCTGAGACAGAGAGAGTATCCTGAAGCAGAGACAGTACCCCGAGACAGAGAGTGTACCCCGAGACAGGGACAGTACCCCGAGACAGAGAGTGTACCCCGAGACAGGGACAGTACCCCGAGACAGAGAGTGTACCCCGAGACAGGGACAGTACCCCGAGACAGAGAGAGTACCCTGAGACAGAGAGAGTATCCTGAAGCAGAGACAGTACCCTGAGACAGGGAGAGTACCCCGAGACAGAGAGAGTATCCTGAAGCAGAGACAGTACCCCGAGACAGAGAGTGTACCCCGAGACAGGGACAGTACCCCGAGACAGAGAGAGTACCCCGAGACAGAGAGTGTACCCCGAGACAGAGAGAGTACCCCGAGACAGTCCCAATGAGGGCAGCTGCCAGGCACAGGTTGTGAGAAGGTTGAATTTCCAAATGCCCACTTTAGCCCACTCATGGCAAAATTCTGCAGATGCTGCAAATTTGAAAAAGAATCAGAAATTGCTGCAGAAACTCAGCAGATCTGTGGAGAGAGAAGCAGAGTTCATGTTTTGAATCTGATGTAACTCTTCCCTGGAAAGCATCAGTTCTGAAGAAGAATCATTCTGCACTGGAAATCCTAACTGTGTTTCTCTCTCCACCAGACCTGCTGAGTTTCTGTAGGACTCGCTGTGTTCCAGGCCAGACACTACAGTATTCTCGATGATAGAGGGATCACATCACCTGTTTGTCCTATACTTGCCCTGGTTTGATGTGAGATTTCCTGAGAGCTTTGCACCTCGGCTGGTTTGTGATGTGGAGCGATGCCAACAGCGTGGGTTCAATTCCCGCACTGACTGATATCAGCATGAAGCACTCTCCTTCTCACTCTCTCCCCTCGGGTTAAACCGCCACCAGTCTCTCTCTCTCTCTCTCTCTCTCTCTGCAGTGGGAGAGCAGAGCCATGGTCCAGTCAGACGATGGTGAATTGACTGTGGCAGGGGGGTGTAAGCTGACTCAGAATGAGCTTGTTTGAGGGACAGTGCTCTCTGAGATTCTCAGCATCCCCTTCACACGTTGCTCTCCAGCATTGGCCTCAGCACCCAACAGTGTTCACACACACCCCCAACACAATACTCAACCCCTCCCTCACCAAACATTCAGACCCTCTCAAGCCCCCCTCCACCACCACGACATGACTAAGTTTCCCCGCTCCAACTACAAGGTGGCACTTGGCACAAAGTGAACTTCTGCTGCTGGAATATGGCACCCCCAACAATATTCACCCCCCCGCCCCCCCCAATATCCACATCCCCCCCCACCCCCCAATATCCATATCCCCCCTCTGCTCCCCCCCACTCCCCCGCCCCCCAATATCCACATCCCCCCTCTGCCCCCCCTAATATCCACATCCCCCCTCCACCTCCCACCCCGCCCCCCAATATCCACATCCCCCCTCTGCCCCCCCATATCCACATCCCCTCTCCGCCTCCCCGCCCCCCAATATCCACATCCCCCCTCCGCCCCCCCAGCCCCCCAATATCCACATCCTCCCTCTGCCCCCCCCAATATCCACATCTGCCCTCCCCGCCCCCCAATATCCACATCCCTATTCCCCCCCCGCCTCCCAATATCCACATCCCCCTCCACTGCCCCCCCCATATCCCTATCCCCCCTGTCCCCCCCAATATCCACATCCCCCCTCCGACCCCCCCCCCCCCAATATCCACATCCCCCCTCCAATTTCCTGAGCACCTCACTTGCTCCTGGAGATTTTAGCTCTCTAGTCTTTCCCTTGACTTTAACAGGATTTAAATGTACTGTGAAGGCTTGTGCACAGAGCTTCATTAGACCTTTCTGAACCATCTCTATACATTACGTTTGAGGCTAATCACTCATGTCATGTCATAGAGACTGTCACAGAATCTTTACAACACAGAATGAGTCCAGTCAGCCCATTGTGTTTGTTCTGGTCATCAAACATCCATCTATTCTGATCCCCTGTCCAGCACCGTTTCCATGGCCTTGTAATCAATGACATTTCAAGTGTTCAGCAAAATATTTCTCTGCCACCCTTTCTGGCTGAGTCCCAGATTCCCACCAGCTTTTGGGTGATAAAAAAGTTTTCAAATTCCTTACCTTAAAGTGTGCCCCTGGTTACTGACCCCTATCTACCTTTCCTATGCCCCTCGAAGTTTGTTCGCCTCAATTAGATTCCCCTCAGCCCTCTCTGTTCTAAAACAACTGCTTGCCTGTCCCAATCTCTCTTCATAGCTGGATCTCTCCATCCCAAGGAATTTCCTGGTGGATTTCCTCTGCACCCTCACCAGTGCAATCACATCCTTCTGATAGTGTGGGGACCAAAACCACACCCAGTCCTCCAGCTTGGCCTAACAAATGCATATACAGCTCCATCATTGTCTCTTCACTCAGCATTCTCGACTCATAAAGGCAGGTCTCCTGTATACCTTCTGATCTATGTGTGAGAACGAGGCTGGACTGCAGCACAAAACTCACAGCAAAATGTTGTTGACGCTTGAAATTGGAAATGAAAACAAAATGCTGAAGGAACTCAGCAGGCCCCACAGCATCTGTGGAGAGAAATCATTAATGTTTTAATTTGAACATGACTCTTCTTCAGAACTGAGGGAGATGGAAATATAATTTTTATAAATTCATTGATGAGATGTGGACATCGCTGGCTGTCCAGCATTTATTGCCTGTCCCTAGTTGCCCCTTGAGAAGGTGGGAGTGAGCTGCCTTCTTGAACCTCTGCAGACTGTGTGCTATGGGTTGACCCACAATGCCCTCAGGGAGAGAATTCCAGAATCTTGTCCCAGTGACAGTGAAGGAACAGTGATATATTTCCAAGTCAGGATGGTGAGTGACCTGGAACAGGAACTTGCAGGGGATGGTGTTCCTATGTATCTGCTGCCCTTGTCCTTCTAGATGGAAGTGGTCGTGGGTTTGGAAGGTGCTGTCTGAGGATCTTGGGTGAATTTCTGCAGTACATCTTGTAGATGGGACACAGCGCTGCTACTGAGTCGTATAGGATGTGGATGTGGTGCCAATCAAGTGGGGGCTGCTTTGTCCTGGATGGTGTCAAGCTTCTTGAGTGTTGTTGGAGCTGCCCCCATCCAGGCAAGTGGGGAGTGTTCCATCACACTCCTGACTTGTGCCTTGTAGATGGTGGACAGGCTTTGGGGAGTCAGGAGGGGAGTTACTCACTGCATTCCGAGCCTCTGACTGGCTTTTGCAGCAATTATGTTTATGTGGCAAGTCCAGTTGAGTTTCTGGTCAAAGATAAGCCCACAGGCTGTTGATAATGGGAGATTCAGTGATGGTTACATCATTGAATGTCAGGGGGCAGTGGTTAGATTGTCTTTTATTAGAGATGGTCATAGCCTGGCATTTGTGTGGCGCAAATATTACCTCCAGTTTTTAAATCAGTACAAAAGTAAATTTGTGTTGGCTCATGTGACATGTTCCTAATTATTACCAAAGTTTAACATTGAACATCACAGCAATTTGATGCTAGTCAGTGAGCTCTGTCTGTGAAAATAGCTGTGCTCCTAATGTCAGCATTGACACTAACACCAAGTCATTTTCTTTTTCATCTCCTTCACTATCTCCTACACTTTTTAAAATTCCTGGTGGGAAGAGGGTGGAGAATGTCCCATTGTAATGAAACTCACCATTATCTCCGGTCAGCATGTTGCAGGAGAGGCTTTCCCATATACATGCTCCTGTCTCCAAATCTCTGAAGCTGCCTTTAGCCTGCACCCCCACCCCAGTCCGCTTTTATAACTCATTAATTAATGTGTTCAAAACGAAATGTAAATGCAGATTTTTTTTTAATGAAATGCAAATATCCAAAACTTTCAGGGCAATCTTAGCTGTGCCCTTTCCTGTGTCAGTTATTAGGAGCGGTTGAGACATAGTAACTCCTTTCCTCTTGGCCCCTCCATTTCATGTTGTCCCATAACAGGGTGACCAAGATTTCGGGACAGTCGCTGTGTGGACTCACACTGACCACCGATCCTGTCAGGGAAAGGCTTCCCCATGTTAACAAGTTTTATTAAATGTAAACTGTCATGAACATGAACTCCCCCTGTCCTGGTGAAATAGTGTAGGAGTGGTTGACCCTGCACCCAGTCTGTCACTGTATCTTCACCAGGAGCTGGGATACAGGTGGGATAACTGCTGTTTCTGGGGCTGTGCCAGTGACAGAGCGAGAGCACCTTGAAGGAAATTCCGGATTACGGCATTAAATTAGGTTAATTTAATAATCAACTCTATGGACGTAAATTCAATAGTACTGAGCCATTCAGGACAGAAGTTCCCAAGCTTGTATCCCTGTCTCTACTCGATCAGGTAATGTCAGTCAAACACAAAGTGGGATTCTACTCTTGGTCCTCACATCAACATTGTTTATGCACTGTGGGATGTGGGGGTCGCTGGCTGGGCCCAGCATTTATTGCCCGACCCTCAATGCCCCTTGAGAAGGTGGGGGTGAGCTGCCTTCTTGCAGTGCTGCAGTCCGTGTGCTGTGGGTAGACACACAATGTCCCTTAAGGAGGGAATTCCAGGGTTTCGACCCAGTGACACTGAACGAACAGCGATATATTTCCAAGTCAGGATGGTGAGTGGGTCATAGGGGAACCTACAGGTGGTGGTGTTCCCAAGTATCTGCTGTCCTTGTCCTTCGAGGTGGTAGTGGCCATGGGTTTGGAAGGTGCTGTCTGAGGATCTTTGGTCAATTTCTTGGAAATCGGAAATTTCTTGAAGATTGCAACCCTGGGAGGTGCGCAGAGTCATGAAGTGAGGGTTGATGCAGTGAATAACTAGTTAACCTCACCACCCTGCTCTATACATGAAGAACATGGCTCATTTTTGTTGAGGGTCACCTTGAGCTAGTGTGACAGACTGCCCTCAGAGCAAAGAGGGGGAAATCTGAAGAAAATAATTAAAAGATTGCCAAACAATCTCGAAAACAGGCAGCCAGGATAATGCATTTGAGTAGCGGCTGTCGGAGGATTAGTTGTTGTTAGTGTTATTTGGTTGATGTCTCCTCTACACCATGCCATGTGTGAGAAGTGCAGCCACAGTAAAATTCCACCTGCATTAGCATCACGCTTCGGCTGCTGTCACTCACTCACTCACACAGACCCCATGAAGCCTCTGGGTTGATATTGGACACTGACTGCCTGGCACATGCCCCTGCTTCATTAATCCACCTTTCATAACCACTAAACATACTGAGCCGAGTCGAGAGACTGGCCGCTCTGTGCTGACAGATTCCTGAACTCCTGTTGACCTTGTGCTTTCAAACAGCCAGTCACACGTGGTCAAACATCCTGTACAAACAGATAAATACACCCTCTGCAGACTGAGTGGGTAATTGTCAACATGAGGAATAAACTCTGGGCTTTGTAAAGGGATATTCGCTGGAAAGGTTTAATTGCAGAGTGCCCATACTTTCAACTTGGCTCCTGATGCCACCCAGTTCTGGTGCTGAGTGTGTCGTTCCCATTTTAGGAGGGGTCTTAGTGCAGATGCAATGGGTACATTGTGGGTAGGGTCTGACTCTCACAGTGCCAAAGCTAATACCCCCGTCAGCCTGTCACAGCTACACAATGGGAAAGCCCCACACCTTCCCCACCCCCAAGACATCACGTGCTATGTGAAGGGATTGCTCCCAGGTTAATTGCTGCTTGGTTTCTGATGAGTGGTGTTGAATTCAGTGGAAGGTAATGTCAGGGGAGTAAATGTGACCCAGCCACCAGTTTCCATCTCAAGGCCTCTGCCCCACACCAGTTGAACATGTGGTTGTTTCAAATCACCTTTTGGGAAGGTTTGGAAAATCTCATCAAGTTCTTGGATGACATTTGTAAGAAAGGTGATCTCCATTTGAGACATATTCAGACTTTGACAAATTTTTGGAAAACAGGCACTATTCCAAGGAAGATCTATCCTGGAATTTAACAACAACAACAAAGAACAATACAGCATAGGAACAGGCCCTACGGCCCTCCAAGCCTGCACTGACACATTTTGCCCTTCCATACTAAAACTGTCTTCACTTACAGGATCCGTATCCCTCTGTTCCCTTCCTGTTCCTGTATCCGTCCAGGTGTTTCTTGAATGCTGGTGTGGTGGCTGCTTTCACCACCTCCTCTGGCAACGTGTTCCAGGCACTCACCACCCTCTGTGTGAAAAACTTGCCTCATACATCTCTTTTAAACTCTCCCCACCCCCACCCCCACCCCACACGTTGAGCTAGTGTCCCCTAGTAACTGACTCCTCCACCCTGGGAAAAAACCTCATACTTCCCACTCTATCCATACCATTCACAACCTGATAAACTTCTATCAGGTCACCCCTCAACCCCCTGTGTTCCAGTGAAAACAAACCCAGTCTATCCAACCTTTCTCCATCGCTAAAATCCCTGACACCAGGCAACATCCTGGTAACCCTTTTCTCCGCTCTCCAAAGGATCCACATCCTTCTGGTCCTGTGATGACGTGAACTGTACGCAATATTCTAAATGTGACCTAACTAAAATTCTATAAAGATGCAGAATAACTTGTCTATCCTTATACTCAGTGCTCCTTCCAATGAAGGCAAACATGCCATAGGCCTTTTTACTCCCTTATCTTCCTGTGCTGCCACCTTCAGTGATGTGTGGACCTGCTCACCCAGATCCCTCTGCATATCAATACTTCTAAGGGTTCTGTGATTCACTGTATAATTTCCACCTGGACTTGACTCTCCAAAATAACAGACTTGTATCCAAGACTGAGGAAATTCCATTTCAGGATGTGCAGTCAGTGCTAATGGTTGAATTGCTGGGTTACGATGGGGTCACTCAGGAATGTACTCTTTGTTCCACCCAGTCTTTGGCTCTAACACAAATCCAGTTTGATCAGACTCCTGCTGACCTCTGCAACTCAATGATTGTGAGCTTTTTAAATGGCCCAGATACTGGACACAAACATCAAAACAATTGGGATTACAGGCAAATGGAATCAAGGTGAAGACTCCAGTAACTGAGCAATAATTCCAGTGGAATTGGAGCCACAGTAATGGGCTAATTAACCCCCAGACTGCCAAAGAGCAGTAAATAGGAATGTTTGTTTATTCACTTGTGAGACATGGACGTTAGTGGTTAGGCCAGAATTTGTTGGTCATCCCTAGTTGCCCCTTGAAAAGGTGGGTCTGAACTGCCTTCTTGTGCTCTATGTGTGCTATAGAGAGATCCCCAATGCTGTTCAGGTGTGACACTGAAGGAGCAGCAATATATTTATAAATCAGGGTGATGAATGCCTTGGAAAGCAACTTGCAGGGGCTGGTGCTCCCATATATTTGCTGCCATTGTCCTTCTAGATGATAATGGTCATGGCTTTGGAAGGTGTTGTCTCAGGGTCTTGGGAGACTTTCTGCAGTGCACCTTGTACATAGTACACACAGCTGCTACTGAGGGAGTGGATGCTTGTGGATGTGGTGCCAATCAAGTAGCGGCTTTGTCCTGGATGGTGTCAAGGTCCTTGACTGAGTATTCCATCACCTTCCAGACCTGTGCCTTGCAGATGGTGGACAGGCTTTGGGAAATGAGGAGGTAATTTACTCTCTGTGGTATTCCTGGCCTCTGACTTACTTCTGTAGTCACTAGGTTCATGTGGTGAGTCCAGTTGCGTTTCTTATCAATGATAACCTCAAGAATGTTGGTAGTGGGGTATTCAGCGATGGTTTGAGGCAATGCTTAAGGGACAGTGGTTATATCGTTTCTTATTGGAGATGGTTGTGGCCTGGCAATTGTGTGATGCAAATGTTACTTGCCACTTGTCAGCCCCAACCTAGATATTGCCCAGATCTTGTTGCATTTGAACATGCTTCAGTATCTGAGGAATTATGAATAGTGTTGAACACTGTGCAAACATCAGTGACCATCCCCACTTCTGACCCTATGGTGGAGGGAAGGTCATTGATGAAGCAGCTGAAGATGGTTGGGCCTTGGACACTACCCTGAGGAACTCCTGCAGAGATGTCCCAGAGCTAAGATGGCTTACCTCCAACAACCACAACCATCTTCCTATGTGCCAGGTACGACACCAACCAGGGGAGGGTTTGTCCCCTGATACCCTTTGATTCCAGTTTTGCCAGGGCTTCTTGATGTCAAGGGCTGTCCCTCTCCCCTCCCCTCTGGAATTCAGCTCTTTTGTCCATATTTGAATCAAGGCTGTAATGAGATCAGGAGCTGAGTGGCCCTGGTGGAACCCAAACTGGGTGTCATGAGCAGGTTATTACTGAGCAGGTACTACTTGATAGCCCTGTTACTGACACCGTCCATCACTTCACTGATGACGGAAGGTAGACTGATGGGGCAGTAATTGGCCGGGTTGGATTTGTCCTGCTTTTTGTGTACAGGACATACCTGGGCAATTTTCCACATTGACAGGGAGGTGCCAGTGTTGTAACTGGAAAAGACCACAAAGTGTTTTGATCCATTTATTTTGCTGATAGTGACCCCTGAGCAAGTCCTTTTGGATGAGCATGGTTGGCATGGGCCAGCGCTGGAGATAAATCCAGATTGAGAGAATCCTGAGTGAAGGGATCTCCAAGTCAACTTTGTTAGGCTCTTCTAGTCCTGCAAACCTCTCCCATCAGGGCGAGGGTCGGGGCAAGGATCAGGGCGAGGGTCGGAGCGAGGGACAGGGCAAGGGTCGGGGCGAGGGTCAGGTAGGGTCAGGGCAAAGGTCAGGCCGAGGGTCGGGACGAGGGTCAGGGAGGGTCGGAGCGAGGGTCAGCGAGGGTCAGGGAAGGTCGGGGCGAGGGTCAGGGAAGTTCGGTGCGACTGTCAGGGAAGGTCGGGGCGAGGGTCAGGGAGGTTCGGGGCAAGGGTCAGGGAGGGTCGGGGTTTGGGTCAGAGAAGGTCGTGGTGAGGGTCAGGCAAGGTCGGGGCGAGGGTCTGGGAAGGTCGGGGCGAGTGTCAGGGAAGGTCGGGGCGAGGGTCAAGGAGGGTCGGGGCAAGGGTCAGGGAGGGTCAGGGTGAGGGTCAGGGCGGGGGTCAGGGAAGATCGGGGCAAGTGTCAGAGAAAGTCGGGACGAGGGTCAGGGAAGTTCAGGGCAAGGGTCAGGGAGGGTCGGGGCAAGAGTCAGGGAGGGTTGGGGCAAGGGTCAGGGAGGGTTGGGGCGACTGTCAGGGAGGGTCGGGGCAAGGGTCAGGGAGGGTTGGGGCAAGGGTCAGGGAAATTCGGGGCGACTGTCAGGGAAGATCGGGGCGAGGGTCAGGGAGGGTCGGGGTTTGGGTCAGAGAAGGTCGTGGTGAGGGTCAGGCAAGGTCGGGGCTAGGGTCAGGGAAGGTCGGGGCAAGGGTCAGGGAGGGTCGGGGCGGGGGTCAGGGAAGGTCGGGGCGAGGGTCAGGGAGGGTCAGGGCGAGGTTCAGGGAGGGTCAGGGTGAGAGTCAGGGCGGGGGTCAGGGAAGATCGGGGCGAGTGTTAGAGAAGGTCGGGGTGAGGGTCAGGGAAGTTCGGGGCGAGTGTCAGGGAAGTTCGGGGCGAGTGTCGGAGGGTCGGGGCAAGGGTCAGGGAAGGTCGGGGCAAGGGTCAGGGAGGATCAGGGCGAGGGTCAGGGAGGATCGGGGTGTGGGTCAGAGAAGGTCGTGATGAGGGTCAGGGAAGGTCAGGGCGAGGGTCAAGGAGGGTCAGGGTGAGGGTCAAGGAGGGTCAGGGTGAGGGTCAGGGCGGGGGTCGGGGCGAGGGTCAGGGAGGGTCGGGGCGAGGGTCAGGGAGATTCGGGGCGAGGGTCAGGGAGGGGTCGGGACGAGGGTCAGAGAGGGGTCGGGATGAGGGTCAGGTAGGGGTTGGGGCGAGGGTCATGAGGGGTCTGGGAGGGGTCAGAGAGGGTTGGGGCTAGGATCAGAGAGGGGTCAAGGAGGGGTTGGGGTGAGGGTCAGGGCAGGTCAGGGCGAGGGTCATGGTGAGGGTCAGTGAGGGTCAGTGCGAGTGTCAGGGCGAGGGTCAGGGAGGGTTCAGGGAGGCGTCGGGGTGAGGGTCAGGGAGGGGTCAGGGAGGGGTCGGGTTGAGAGTCGGGTGAGGGTCAGGGAGGGGTCGGGGTGAGAGTCGGGGCGAGGGTCAGGGAGGGGTCAGGGTGAGGGTCGGGGCGAGGCTCAGGGAGGGGTCAGGGGATGGCGGGGTCTGAAGGAAAGGGAAGTGTGAAGGAGCTGCAGTGTGTCATTCGCTGTCACTAACATTTGTGAGATTTTGATGGTGAGTGGACACAAAATATGTTGGGCCTTTGAAGAAACTTCTTTCCAGTCATTTCCATTGGCAGCAGTGAAGAGTGCCTCAGGTTTCTCAGCACTCAGAGCCCAGAGGCTGAGCTGAATGTGAAGATGGAAAGCATACTGCAGCAATACTGAAGTGGATTGATGAACTGTGTTCGTGATGAACTAGAGGGCAGTTGAGCACAAAGTTATTTTCTCAGTAAGTTTCTGTAATGTGGAAAGTGCAGCCTGCAAAGGTGTAAATAAAACCAACAGCAGCTTTCCAAAGAGGATTGGATGGATACTTAAAGAGGAACAATTGCTTGTATTATGTTGGACTGATTGGATCGCTCCTTTGAGAAGATAGCACTGAGGGCACGAATGGCCTCCTTCTGAGAATGCTGAAATCCTTCATTTTAATGACAACAAAATAATGTCAGTGTGATAACGTTCATTGACAGATCAAACACGATATTGAGTTTAGCTCACTGGATGAGTCAAACTGAAACACTCACAAATTTATGACAGACGAGCAATCTGTCATCATTCTCATTTATTGGGAAAGTGGTTACTGGAGACAGGCTCACCTTCTCTATTCGTTTACACCCAGTGACAAACTCAAATGTCTTTTCTCAATTAAACCTACCAGCTTCTCGCTTGTGAGGTGACCTCTCTTCCCAATCATACATGGGAGTCTAATCCCACTCACGGCCTAGGGGAAAGGCATTCCTGAACCTTGCACAAACTCATTGGCATTATCTTAATGAGAGGTCGGCTCTGTAACCTCAACAGAACAATACCACTTCAAGCCAAGTCCTTCCCAATGTGAGCTATCAAGGCTGGTATCACTTCTTGTGGGAGATTGCTCTAATACTTAATGGTGGCGGATTTCAATGAGACTGTTTGGGCAGATGGCTGTGAGCTGGTGAATGGGGAGTGAGCTGGTGAATGGGGAGTGAGCTGGAAAATGGAGAATGAGCTGGAGAATGGGGAAGGAGCTGGAGAATGGGGAGTGAGCTGGTTAATGGGGAAGGAGCTGGAGAATGGGCAGTGAGCTGGAGAATGGGCAGTGAGCTGGAGAATGGGGAGGGAGCTGGAGAATGGGGAGTGAGCTGGAGAATGGGGAGTGAGCTGGAGAATGGGGTGTGAGCTGGAGAATGGGGTGTGAGCTGGAGAATGGGGTGTGAGCTGGAGAATGGGGTGTGAGCTGGAGAATGCGGTGTGAGCTGGGGAATGCGGTGTGAGCTGGGGAATGGGGAGTGTGTTGGAGAATGGGGAGAGAGCTGGAGAATGGGCATTCAGCTGAAGAATGGGGAGGGAGCTGGAGAATGGGGAAGGAGCTGGAGAATGGAGAGTGAGCTGGTTAATGGGGAAGGAGCTAGAGAATGGGCAGTGAGCTGGAGAATGGGGAGGGAGCTGGAGAATGGGGAGTGAGCTGGAGAATGGGGAGTGAGCTGGAGAATGGGCAGTAAGCTGGAGAATGGACAATGTGCTGGAGGATGGGGAGTGAGCTGGATAATGAGTTAGCTAGAGCATGGCGAAGGATCTGGAGAATGGGGAGTGAGCTGGAGAATGGGGAGTGAGCTGGAGAATGGGGTGTGAGCTGGAGAATGGGGTGTGAGCTGGAGAATGGGGTGTGAGCTGGAGAATGCGGTGTGAGCTGGGGAATGCGGTGTGAGCTGGGGAATGGGGTGTGAGCTGGGGAATGGGGTGTGAGCTGGGGAATGGGGGGTGTTTTGGAGAATGGGGAGAGAGCTGGAGAATGGGCATTCAGCTGAAGAATGGGGAGGGAGCTGGAGAACGGGGAGTGAGCTGGAGAATGGGGACAGAGCTGGAGAATGGGGACAGAGCTGGAGAATGGGTGAGCGGGATAATGGGGAGAGAGCTGGAGAATGGGGAGAGAGCTGGAGAATGGGGAGTGAGCTGGAGAATGGGGAGTGAGCTGGAGAATGGGGAGAGAGCTGGAGAATGGGGAGAGAGCTGGAGAATGGGGAGAGAGCTGGAGAATGGGGAGTGAGCTGGAGAATGGGGAGTGAGCTGGAGAATGGGGAGAGAGCTGGAGAATGGGGAGTGAGCTGGAGAATGGGGAGAACGCTGGAGAATGGGGAGAACGCTGGAGAATGGGGAGAGCGCTGGAGAATGGGGAGTGAACTGGAGAATGGGGAGTGAACTGGAGAATGGGGTGTGAGCTGGAGAATGGGGTGTGAGCTGGAGAATGCGGTGTGAGCTGGGGAATGCGGTGTGAGCTGGGGAATGGGGTGTGAGCTGGGGAATGGGGTGTGAGCTGGGGAATGGGGAGTGTTTTGGAGAATGGGGAGAGAGCTGGAGAATGGGCATTCAGCTGAAGAATGGGGAGGGAGCTGGAGAACGGGGAGTGAGCTGGAGAATGGGGACAGAGCTGGAGAATGGGGACAGAGCTGGAGAATGGGTGAGCGGGATAATGGGGAGAGAGCTGGAGAATGGGGAGAGAGCTGGAGAATGGGGAGTGAGCTGGAGAATGGGGAGTGAGCTGGAGAATGGGGAGAGAGCTGGAGAATGGGGAGAGAGCTGGAGAATGGGGAGTGAGCTGGAGAATGGGGAGTGAGCTGGAGAATGGGGAGAGAGCTGGAGAATGGGGAGAGAGCTGGAGAATGGGGAGTGAGCTGGAGAATGGGGAGTGAGCTGGAGAATGGGGAGAACGCTGGAGAATGGGGAGACGCTGGAGAATGGGGAGTGAACTGGAGAATGGGGAGTGAACTGGAGAATGGGGAAGGAGCTGGAGAATGGAGTGAGCTGGAGAATGGGGAGTAGGCTGGGGAAGGGGGAGTGAGCTGGAGAATGGGGAGAGTGCTGGAGAATGGGGAGTGAGCTGGGGAATGGGGTGTGAGCTGGGGAATGGGGAGAGTGCTGGAAATTGGGGAGTGAGCTGGGGAATGGGGAGTGAGCTGGAGAATGGGGGAGGAGCTGGAGAATGGGTCATGAGCTGGAGAATGGGGAGTGAGCTGGAGAATGGGGAGTGAGCTGGAGAATGGGGAGTGAGCTGAGAATGGGAAGTGAGCTGGAGAATAGAGAGTGAGCTGGAGAATAGGGAAGGAGCTGAAGAATGGGGAGTGAGCTGGAGAATGGGGAGTGTGCTGGAGAATGGGGAGTGTGCTGGAGAATGGGGAGTGTGCTGGAGAATGGGGAGTGAGCTGGAGAATGGGGAAAGACCTGGAGAATGGGAAGTGAGCTGGAGAATGGGGAGTGAGCTGGAGAATGGGGATGGAGCTGGAGAATGGGAAGTGAGCTGGAGAATGGGAAGTGAGCTGGAGAATGGGAAGTGAGCTGGAGAATGGGGAGTGAGCTGGAGAATGGGGGAGTGAGATGGAGAATGGGGAGTGAGCTGGAGAATAGGGAAGGAGCTGAAGAATGGAGAGTTAGCTGGAGAATGGGGAGTGAGCTGGAGAATGGGGAAAGAGCTGGAGCATGGGGAGTGAGCTGGAGCATGGGGAGTGAGCTGGAGAATGGAGAGTGAGCTGGAGAATGGGGAGTGAGTTGGAGAATGGGGAAAGAGCTGGAGAATGGGGAGAGAGTTGGAGAACGGGGAGTGAGCTGGAGAATAGGGAAGGAACTGGAGAATAGGGAGTGAGCTGGAGAATGGGGAAGGAGCTGGAGAATGGGGAGTGAGCTGGAAAATGGGGAAGGAGCTGGAGAATGGGGAGTGAGCTGGAGAATGGGGAGTGAGCTGGAGAATGGGGAAGGAGCTGGAGAATCGAGAGTAAGCTGGAGAATACGCAGTGAGCTGGGGAAGGGGGAGTGAGCTGGAGAATGGGGAGAGTGCTGGAGAATGGGAGGTGAGCTGGGGAATGGGGTGTGAGCTGGGGAATGGGGAGAGTGTTGGAAAATGGGGAGTGAGCTGGGGAATGGGGAGTGAGCTGGAGAATCGGGGAGGAGCTGGAGAATGGGTCATGAGCTGGAGAATGGGGAGTGAGCTGGAGAATGGGGAGTGAGCTGAGAATGGGAAGTGAGCTGGAGAATGGAGAGTGAGCTGGAGAATAGGGAAGGAGCTGGAAAATGGGGAGTGAGCTGAGAATGGGGAGTGAGCTGGAGAATGGGGAGAGAGCTGGAGAATGGAGTGTTAGCTGGAGAATGGAGAGTTAGCTGGAGAATGGGGAGTGAGCTGGAGAATGGGGAGTGAGCTGGAGAATGGGGAGTGAGCTGGAGAATGGGGAGTGAGCTGGAGAATGGAGTGTGAGCTGGAGAATGGGGTGTGAGCTGGAGAATGGGGTGTGAGCTGGAGAATGGGGTGTGAGCTGGAGAATGCGGTGTGAGCTGGAGAATGCGGTGTAAGCTGGGGAATGGGGTGTGAGCTGGGGAATGGGGAGTGTGTTGGAGAATGGGAAGTGAGCTGGAGAATGGGGAGTGAGCTGGAGAATGGGGAGTGAGCTGGAGAATGGGGAGTGAGCTGGAGAATGGGGGAGTGAGATGGAGAATGGGGAGTGAGCTGGAGCATGGGGAGTGAGCTGAAGAATGGACAGTTAGCTGGAGAATGGGGAGCGAGTTGGAGAACGGGGAAAGAGCTAGAGAATGTGGAGTGAGCTGGAGAATGGGGAAGGAACTGGAGAATAGGGAGTGAGCTGGAGAATGGGGAAGGAGCTGGAGAATGGGGAGTGAGCTGGAGAATAGGAAAGGCGCTGAAGAATGGTGAGTTAGCAGGAGAATGGGGAGTGAGCTGGAGAATGGGGAAAGAGCTGGAGCATGGGGAGTGAGCTGGAGAATGGAGAGTGAGCTGGAGAATGGGGAGTGAGTTGGAGAACGGGGAAAGAGCTGGAGAACGGGGAGTGAGCTGGAGAATAGGGAAGGAACTGGAGAAGAGGGAGTGAGCTGGAGAATGGGGAAGGAGCTGGAGAATGGGGAGTGAGCTGGAAAATGGGGAAGGAGCTGGAGAATGGGGAAGGAGCTGGAGAATGGGGAAGGAGCTGGAGAATGGGGAGTGAGCTGGAGAATAGGAAAGGAGCTGAAAAATGGTGAGTTAGCTGGAGAATGGGGAGTGAGCTGGAGAATGGGGAAAGAGCTGGAGCATGGGGAGTGAGCTGGAGAATGGAGAGTTAGCTGGAGAATGGGGAGTGAGTTGGAGAACGGGGAAAGAGCTGGAGAATAGGAAAGGAACTGGAGAATAGGGAGTGAGCTGGAGAATGGGGAAGGAGATGGAGAATGGAGAGTGAGCTGGAAAATGGGGAAGGAGCTGGAGAATGGGGAGTGAGCTGGAGAATGGGGAAGGAGCTTGAGAATAGGGAGTGAGCTGGAGAATGGGGAGTGAGCTGGAGAATAAGGAAGGAGCTGGAGAATCGAGAGTAAGCTGGAGAATGGGCAGTGAGCTGAAGAATGGGCAGTGAGCTGGAGAATGGGCAGTGAGCTGGAGAATGGGGAGTGAGCTGGAGAATGGGGAGAGTGCTGGAGAATAGGGAAGGAGCTGGAGAATCGAGAGTAAGCTGGAGAATGGGCAGTGAGCTGGAGAATGGGGAGTGAGCTGGAGAATGGGGATTGAGATGGAGAAAGGGGAAGGGGCTAGAGAATGGGGAAGGAGCTGGAGAAAGGGGAAGGAGCTAGAGAGAGGTGAGTGAGCTGGAGAATGGGGATTGAGATGGAGAAAGGGGAAGGAGCTGGAGAATGGGGAGTGAGCTGGAGAAGGAGCTGGAGAATGGGGAGTGAGCTGGAGAATAGGGAAGGAGCTGGAGAATGGGGAATGAGCTGGAGAATGGGGAGAGTGCTGGAGAATAGGGAAGGAGCTGGAGAATCGAGAGTAAGCTGAAGAATGGGCAGTGAGCTGGAGAATGGGGAGTGAGCTGGAGAATGGGGAGTGAGCTGGAGAATGGGGATTGAGATGGAGAAAGGGGAAGGGGCTAGAGAATGGGGAAGGAGCTGGAGAATGGGGAAGGAGCTAGAGAGGTGAGTGAGCTGCAGAATGGGGATTGAGATGGAGAAAGGGGAAGGAGCTGGAGAATGGGGAGTGAGCTGGAGAAGGAGCTGGAGAATGGGGAGTGAGCTGGAGAATAGGGAAGGAGCTGGAGAATGGGGAATGAGCTGGAGAATGGGGAGTGAGCTGGAGAATGGGGAGTGAGCTGGAGAATAGGGAAGGAGCTGGAGAATAGGGAAGGAGCTGGAGAATCGGGAAGGAGCTGGAGAATGGAGGGTTAGCTAGAGAATGGGGAGTGAGCTGGAGAATGGGGAGTGAGCTGGAGAATGGGGAGTGAGCTGGGGAATGGGGATTGAGATGGAGAAAGGGGAAGGAGCTAGAGAAAGGGGAAGGAGCTGGAGAATGGGGAAGGAGCTGGAGAGAGGTGAGTGAGCTGGAGAAAGGTGAGAGAGCTGGAGAATAGGGAAGGCGCTTGAGAATGGGGAAGGAGCTGGAGGATGGAACATGAGATGGGGAATGGGGAGAGTACTGGAGAATGGGGAGTGAGCTGGGGAATGGGGAGTGAGCTGGAGAATAGGGAGAGTGCTGGAGAAGCGGGAGTGAGCTGGAGAATGGGGATGAGCTGGAGAATGGGGAGAGTGCTGGAGAATGGGGAGAGTGCTGGAGAATGGGCAGTGAGCTGGAGAATGGGGAGTGAGCTGGAGAATGGGGAGTGAGCTGGAGAATGGGGATTGAGATGGAGAAAGGGGAGTGAGCTGGAGAATGGGGATTGAGATGGAGAAAGGGGAGTGAGCTGGAGAATGGGGATTGAGATGGAGAAAGGGGAAGGAGCTAGAGAATGGAGAAGGAGCTAGAGAGAGGTGAGTGAGCTGGAGAAAGGTGAGGGAGCTGGAGAATAGGGAAGGAGCTGGAGGATGGGACATGAGCTGGGGAATGGGGAGTGAGCTGGAGAATGGGGATTGAGATGGAGAAAGGGGAAGGAGCGAGAGAATGGGGAAGGAGCTAGAGAGAGGTGAGTGAGCTGGAGAAAGGTGAGAGAGCTGGAGAATAGGGAAGGAGCTGGAGGATCGGACATGAGTTGGGGAATGGGGAGTGAGCTGGAGAAGGAGCTGGAGAATGGGGAGTGAGCTGGAGAATGGGGAGTGAGCTGGAGAATGGGGAGTGAGCTGGAGAATGGGGAGAGTGCTGGACAATGGGGAGTGAGCTGGGGAATGGGGAGTGAGCTGGGGAATGGGGAGTGAGCTGGGGAATGGGGAGACTGCTGGAGAATGGGGAGTGAGCTGGGGAATGGGGAGTGAGCTGGAGAATGGGGAGAGTGCTGGAGAAGCGGGAGTGAGCTGGAGAATGGGGATGAGCTGGAGAATGGGGAGAGTGCTGGAAAAGCGGGAGTGAGCGAGGGAATGGGGAGTGAGCTGGAGAATGGGGAGTGAGCTGGAGAATGGGGATTGAGATGGAGAAAGGGGAGTGAGCTGGAGAATGGGGAGACTGCTGGAGAATGGGGAGTGAGCTGGGGAATGGGGAGTGAGCTGGAGAATGGGGAGAGTGCTGGAGAAGCGGGAGTGAGCTGGAGAATGGGGATGAGCTGGAGAATGGGGAGAGTGCTGGAGAAGCGGGAGTGAGCGAGGGAATGGGGAGTGAGCTGGAGAATGGGGAGTGAGCTGGAGAATGGGGCATGAGCTGGAGAATGGGGAGAGTGCTGGACAATGGGGAGTGAGCTGGGGAATGGGAAGTGAGCTGGAGAATGGGGAGAGTGCTGGAGTATGGGGGGTGAGCTGGGGAATGGGGAGTGAGCTGGGGAATGGGGAGAGTGCTGGAGAAGCGGGAGTGAGCTGGGGAATGGGGAGTGAGCTGGAGAATGGGGAGTGAGCTGGAGAATGCGGTGTGAGCAGAAGAACGGGGAGTGAGCTGGAGAATGGGGAGTGTGCTGGAGAATGGGGGAGTGAGATGGAGAATGGGGACTGAGCTGGAGAATAGGGAAGGAGCTGAAGAATGGAGAGTTAGCTGGAGAATGTGGAGTGAGCTGGAGAATGGGGAAAGAGCTGGAGCATGGGGAGTGAGCTGGAGAATGGAGAGAGTGCTGGAGAATGGGGAGTGAGCTGGGGAATGGGGAGTGAGCTGGGGAATGGGGAGTGAGCTGGAGAATGGGGAGAGTGCTGGAGAAGCGGGAGTGAGCTAGGGAATGGGGAGTGAGCTGGAGAATGGGGAGTGAGCTGGAGAATGGGGCATGAGCTGGAGAATGGGGAGAGTGCTGGACAATGGGGAGTGAGCTGGGGAATGGGGAGTGAGCTGGGGAATGGGGAGTGAGCTGGAGAATGGGGAGAGTGCTGGAGAATAGGGAAGGAGCTGGAGAATCGAGAGTAAGCTGGAGAATGGGCAGTGAGCTGGAGAATGGGGAGTGAGCTGGAGAATGGGGAGTGAGCTGGAGAATGGGGATTGAGATGGAGAAAGGGGAAGGGGCTAGAGAATGGGGAAGGAGCTGGAGAATGGGGAAGGACCTAGAGAGAGGTGAGTGAGCTGGAGAATGGGGATTGAGATGGAGAAAGGGGAAGGAGCTGGAGAATGGGGAGTGAGCTGGAGAAGGAGCTGGAGAATGGGGAGTGAGCTGGAGAATAGGGAAGGAGCTGGAGAATGGGGAATGAGCTGGAGAATGGGGAGAGTGCTGGAGAATAGGGAAGGAGCTGGAGAATCGAGAGTAAGCTGAAGAATGGGCAGTGAGCTGGAGAATGGGGAGTGAGCTGGAGAATGGGGAGTGAGCTGGAGAATGGGGATTGAGATGGAGAAAGGGGAAGGGGCTAGAGAATGGGGAAGGAGCAGGAGAATGGGGAAGGAGCTAGAGAGGTGAGTGAGCTGCAGAATGGGGATTGAGATGGAGAAAGGGGAAGGAGCTGGAGAATGGGGAGTGAGCTGGAGAAGGAGCTGGAGAATGGGGAGTGAGCTGGAGAATAGGGAAGGAGCTGGAGAATGGGGAATGAGCTGGAGAATGGGGAGTGAGCTGGAGAATGGGGAGTGAGCTGGAGAATAGGGAAGGAGCTGGAGAATGGGGAAGGAGCTGGAGAATGGGGAATGAGCTGGAGAATGGGGAGTGAGCTGGAGAATGGGGAGTGAGCTGGAGAATAGGGAATGAGCTGGAGAATAGGGAAGGAGCTGGAGAATCGGGAAGGAGCTGGAGAATGGGGAGTGAGCTGGAGAATGGGGAAGGAGCTGGAGAATGGGCGAGTGAGCAGAAAAATGGGGAATGAGCTGGAGAATAGGGAAGGAGCTGGAGAATGGAGGGTTAGCTGGAGAATGGGGAGTGAGCTGGAGAATGCGCAGTGAGCTGGAGAATGGGGAGTGAGCTGGAGAATGGGGAGTGAGCTGGGGAATGGGGATTGAGATGGAGAAAGGGGAAGGAGCTAGAGAAAGGGGAAGGAGCTGGAGAATGGGGAAGGAGCTAGAGAGAGGTGAGTGAGCTGGAGAAAGGTGAGAGAGCTGGAGAATAGGGAAGGCGCTTGAGAATGGGGAAGGAGCTGGAGGATGGGACATGAGATGGGGAATGGGGAGTGAGCTGGGGAATGGGGAGAGAGCTGGAGAATGGGGAGAGGGCTGGAAAATGGGGAGAGTGCTGGAGAATGAGGAGTGAGCTGGGGAATGGGGAGTGAGCTGGAGAATGGGGAGAGTGCTGGAGAAGCGGGAGTGAGCTGGAGAATGGGGATGAGCTGGAGAATGGGGAGAGTGCTGGAGAATGGGGAGAGTGCTGGAGAATGGGCAGTGAGCTGGAGAATGGGGAGTGAGCTGGAGAATGGGGATTGAGATGGAGAAAGGGGAGTGAGCTGGAGAATGGGGATTGAGATGGAGAAAGGGGAAGGAGCTAGAGAATGGAGAAGGAGCTAGAGAGAGGTGAGTGAGCTGGAGAAAGGTGAGGGAGTTGGAGAATAGGGAAGGAGCTGGAGGATGGGACATGAGCTGGGGAATGCGGATTGAGATGGAGAGAGGGGTGTGATCTGGAGAATGGGGATTGAGATGGAGAAAGGGGAAGGAGCGAGAGAATGGGGAAGGAGCTAGAGAGAGGTGAGTGAGCTGGAGAAAGGTGAGAGAGCTGGAGAATAGGGAAGGAGCTGGAGGATCGGACATGAGTTGGGGAATGGGGAGTGAGCTGGAGAAGGAGCTGGAGAATGAGGAGTGAGCTGGAGAATGGGGAGTGAGCTGGAGAATGGGGAGAGTGCTGGACAATGGGGAGTGAGCTGGGGAATGGGGAGTGAGCTGGGGAATGGGGAGTGAGCTGGAGAATGGGGAGACTGCTGGAGAAGCGGGAGTGAGCTGGAGAATGGGGATGAGCTGGAGAATGGGGAGAGTGCTGGAGAAGCGGGAGTGAGCGAGGGAATGGGGAGTGAGCTGGAGAATGGGGAGTGAGCTGGAGAATGGGAAGTGAGCTGGAGAATGGGGAGAGTGCTGGAGAATGGGGAGTGAGCTGGGGAATGGGGAGTGAGCTGGAGAATGGAGAGAGTGCTGGAGAAGCGGGAGTGAGCTGGAGAATGGGGATGAGCTGGAGAATGGGGAGAGTACTGGAGAATGGGGAGAGTGCTGGAGAATGGGCAGTGAGCTGGAGAATGGGGAGTGAGCTGGAGAATGGGGAGTGAGCTGGAGAATGGGGATTGAGATGGAGAAAGGGGAGTGAGCTGGAGAATGGGGATTGAGATGGAGAAAGGGGAAGGAGCTAGAGAATGGAGAGAGTGCTGGAGAATGGGGAGTGAGCTGGGGAATGGGGAGTGAGCTGGGGAATGGGGAGTGAGCTGGAGAATGGGGAGAGTGCTGGAGAAGCGGGAGTGAGCTAGGGAATGGGGAGTGAGCTGGAGAATGGGGAGTGAGCTGGAGAATGGGGCATGAGCTGGAGAATGGGGAGAGTGCTGGACAATGGGGAGTGAGCTGGGGAATGGGGAGTGAGCTGGAGAATGGGGAGAGTGCTGGAGAATGGGCAGTGAGCTGGGGAATCGGGAGTGAGCTGGTGAATGGGGAGAGTGCTGGAGAAGCGGGAGTGAGCTGGGGAATGGGGAGTGAGCTGGAGAATGGGGAGTGAGTTGGAGAATGCGGTGTGAGCTGGTGAATGGGGAGAGTGCTGGAGAAGCGGGAGTGAGCTGGGGAATGGGGAGTGAGCTGGGGAATGGGGAAAGAGCTGGAGCATGGGGAGTGAGCTGGAGAATGGAGAGTGAGCTGGAGAATGGAGAGTGAGCTGGAGAACGGAGTGTGCTGGAGAATGGGGAGTGAGCTGGAGAATGGGGAGTGAGCTGGAGAACGGAGTGTGCTGGAGAATGGGGAGTGAGCTGGAGAATGGGGATTGAGCTGGAGAATGGGGGAGTGAGCTGGAGAATGGGGAATGAGCTGGAGAATAGGGAAGGAGCTGAAGAATGAAGAGTTAGCTGGAGAATGGGGAGTGAGCTGGAGAATGGGGAAAGATCTGGAGCATGGGGAGTGAGCTGGAGAATGGAGAGTTAGCTGGAGAATGGGGAGTGAGTTGGAGAACGGGAAAAGAGCTGGAGAATGGGGAGTGAACTGGAGAATAGGGAAGGAACTGGAGAATAGGGAGTGAGCTGGAGAATGGGGAAGGAGCTGGAGAATGGGGAATGAGTTGGAAAATGGGGAAGGAGCTGGAGAATGGGGAGTGAGCTGGAGAATGGGGAAGGAGCTGGAGAATAGGGAGGGAGCTGGAGAATGGGGAGTGAGCTGGAGAATAAGGAAGGAGCTGGAGAATCGAGAGTAAGCTGGAGAATGGGCAGTGAGCTGGAGAATGGGGAGTGAGCTGGAGAATGGGGATTGAGATGGAGAAAGGGGAAGGAGCTAGAGAATGGGGAAGGAGCTGGAGAATGGGGAAAGAGCTAGAGAGAGGTGAGTGAGCTGGAGAATGGGGATTGAGATGGAGAAAGGGGAAGGAGCTGGAGAATGGGGAGTGAGCTGGAGAATAGTGAAGGAGCTGGAGAATGGGGAGTGAGCAGGTGAATGGAGAGTGAGCTGGAGAATGTGGAGTGAGCTGGAGAATAGGGAAGGAGCTGGAGAATAGGGAAGGAGCTGGAGAATGGGCAGTGAGCTGGAGAATGGGGAAGGAGCTGGAGAATGGGGGAGTGAGCAGGAGAATGGGGAATGAGCTGGAGAATAGGGAAGGAGCTGGAGAATGGAGGGTTAGCTGGAGAATGGGGAGTGAGCTGGAGAATGGGGAGTGAGCTGGAGAATGGGGAGTGAGCTGGGGAATGGGGATTGAGATGGAGAATGGGGAAGGAGCTAGAGAATGGGGAAGGAGCTGGAGAATGGGGAAGGAGCTAGAGAGAGGTGAGTGAGCTGGAGAAAGGTGAGAGAGCTGGAGAATAGGGAAGGCGCTGGAGAATGGGGAAGGAGCTGGAGGATGGGACATCAGCTGGGGATGGGGAGTGAGCTGGAGAATGGGGAGTGAGCTGGAGAATGGGGCATGAGCTGGAGAATGGGGAGAGTGCTGGACAATGGGGAGTGAGCTGGGGAATGGGGCATGAGCTGGAGAATGGGGAGAGTGCTGGACAATGGGGAGTGAGCTGGGGAATGGGGAGTGAGCTGGAGAATGGGGAGTGAGCTGGAGAACGGAGAGTGCGCTGGAGAATGGGGAGTGAGCTGGAGAATGGGGAGTGTGCTGGAGAATGGGGGAGTGAGATGGAGAATGGGGACTGAGCTGGAGAATGGGGAAAGAGCTGGAGCATGGGGAGTGAGCTGGAGAATGGAGAGAGTGCTGGAGAATGGGGAGTGAGCTGGGGAATGGGGAGTGAGCTGGTGAATGGGGAGTGAGCTGGAGAATGGGGAGTGTGCTGGAGAAGCGGGAATGAGCTGGAGAATGGGGATGAGCTGGAGAATGGGGAGAGTGCTGGAGAAGCGGGAGTGAGCTAGGGAATGGGGAGTGAGCTGGAGAATGGGGAGTGAGCTGGAGAATGGGGCATGAGCTGGAGAATGGGGAGAGTGCTGGAGAATGGGGAGTGAGCTGGGGAATCGGGAGTGAGCTGGGGAGTGGGGAGAGTGCTGGAGAAGCGGGAGTGAGCTGGGGAATGCGGAGTGAGCTGGAGAATGGGGAGTGAGTTGGAGAATGCGGTGTGAGCAGAAGAACGGGGAGTGTGCTGGAGAAAGGGGGAGTGAGATGGAGAATGGGGACTGAGCTGGAGAATAGGGATGGAGCTGAAGAATGGAGAGTTAGCTGGAGAATGTGGAGTGAGCTGGAGAATGGGGAAAGAGCTGGAGCATGGGGAGTGAGCTGGAGAATGGAGAGTGAGCTGAAGAATGGAGAGTTAGCTGGAGAATGTGGAGTGAGCTGGAAAATGGGGAGTGAGCTGGAGAATGGGGAGTGAGCTGGAGAACGGGGAGTGAGCTGGAGAACGGGGAGTGAGCTGGAGAACGGAGAGTGTGCTGGAGAATGGGGAGTGAGCTGGAGAATGGGGAGTGAGCTGGAGAATGGGGGAGTGAGATGGAGAATGGGGAATGAGCTGGAGAACAGGAAAGGAGCTGAAGAATGGAGAGTTAGCTGGAGAATGGGGAGTGAGCTGGAGAATGGGGAAAGAGCTGGAGCATGGGGAGTGTGCTGGATAATGGAGAGTTAGCTGGAGAATGGGGAGTGAGTTGGAGAACGGGAAAAGAGCTGGAGAACGGGGAGTGAACTGGAGAATAAGGAAGGAACTAGAGAATAGGGAGTGAGCTGGAGAATGGGGAAGGAGCTGGAGAATGGGGAGTGAGTTGGAAAATGGGGAAGGAGCTGGAGAATGGGGAGTGAGCTGGAGAATGGGGAAGGAGCTGGAGAATAGGGAGGGAGCTGGAGAATGGGGAGTGAGCTGGAGAATAAGGAAGGAGCTGGAGAATCGGGAAGGAGCTGGAGAATGGGGAAGGAGCTGGAGGATGGGACATCAGCTGGGGAATAGGGAGTGAGCTGGAGAATGGGGAGTGAGCTGGAGAATGGGGAAGGAGATGGAGAATGGGGGAGTGAGCAGGAGAATGGGGAATGAGCTGGAGAATAGGGAAGGAGCTGGAGAATGGAGGGTTAGCTGGAGAATGGGGAGTGAGCTGGAGATTGCGCAGTGAGCTGGAGAATGGGGAGTGAGCTGGAGAATGGGGAGTGAGCTGGAGAATGGGGAGTGAGCTGGAAAATGGGGAGTGAGCTGGGGAATGGGGATTGAGATGCAGAAAGGGGAAGGAGCTAGAGAATGGGGAAGGAGCTGGAGAATGGGGAAGGAGCTAGAGAGAGGTGAGTGAGCTGGAGAAAGGTGAGAGAGCTGGAGAATAGGGAAGGCGCTGGAGAATGGGGAAGGAGCTGGACGATGGGACATCAGCTGGGGAATGGGGAGTGAGCTGGAGAATGGGGAGTGAGCTGGGGAATGGGGAGTGAGCTGGAGAATGGGGAGAGTGGTGGACAATGGGGAGTGAGCAGGGGAATGGGGAGTGACTGGAAAATGGGGAGAGTGCTGGAGAATGGGGAGTGAGCTGGAGAATTGGGAGTGAGCTGGAGAATGGGGAGAGTGCTGGAGAATAGGGAAGGAGCTGGAGAATCGAGAGTAAGCTGGAGAATGGGCAGTGAGCTGGAGAATGGGGAGTGAGCTGGAGAATGGGGAGTGAGCTGGAGAATGGGGAGTGAGATGGAGAAAGGGGAAGGAGCTAGAGAATGGGGAAGGAGCTGGAGAATGGGGAAGGAGCTAGAGAGAGGTGAGGGAGCTGGAGAATGGGGATTGAGATGGAGAAAGGGGAAGGAGCTGGAGAATGGGGAGTGAGCTGGAGAATAGTGAAGGAGCTGGAGAATGGGGAGTGAGCAGGTGAATGGAGAGTGAGCTGGAGAATGGGGAGTGAGCTGGAGAATGGGGACTGAGCTGGAATATAGGGAATGAGCTGGAGAATGGGCAGTGAGCTGGAGAATGGGGAAGGAGCTGGAGAATGGGGGAGTGAGCAGGAGAATGGGGAATGAGCTGGAGAATAGGGAAGGAGCTGGAGAATGGGAAGTGAGCTGGAGAATGGGGAGTGAGCTGGAGAATGGGGAGTGAGCTGGGGAATGGGGATTGAGATGGAGAAAGGGGAAGGAGCTAGAGAATGGGGAAGGAGCTGGAGAATGGGGAAGGAGCTAGAGAGAGGTGAGTGAGCTGGAGAAAGGTGAGAGAGATGGAGAATGGGGAGTGAGCTGGAGAATGGGGAGTGAGCTGGAGGATGGGACATCAGCTGGGGAATGGGGAGTGAGCTGGAGAATGGGGAGTGAGCTGGAGAATGGGGCATGAGCTGGAGAATGGGGAGAGTGCTGGACAATGGGGAGTGAGCTGGGGAATGGGGCATGAGCTGGAGAATGGGGAGAGTGCTGGACAATGGGGAGTGAGCTGGGGAATGGGGAGTGAGCTGGAGAATGGGGAGTGAGCTGGAGAACGGAGAGTGCGCTGGAGAATGGGGAGTGAGCTGGAGAATGGGGGAGTGAGATGGAGAATGGGGACTGAGCTGGAGAATGGGGAAAGAGCTGGAGCACGGGGAGTGAGCTGGAGAATGGAGAGAGTGCTGGAGAATGGGGAGTGAGCTGGAGAATGGGGAGTGAGCTGGAGAATGGGGAGTGAGCTGGGGAATGGGGATTGAGATGGAGAAAGGGGAAGGAGCTAGAGAATGGGGAAGGAGCTGGAGAATGGGGAAGGAGCTCGAGAGAGGTGAGTGAGCTGGAGAAAGGTGAGAGAGCTGGAGAATAGGGAAGGCGCTGGAGAATGGGGAAGGACCTGGAGGATGGGACATCAGCTGGGGAATGGGGAGTGAGCTGGAGAATGTGGAGTGAGCTGGAGAATGGGGCATGAGCTGGAGAATGGGGAGAGTGCTGGACAATGGGGAGTGAGCTGGGGAATGGGGCATGAGCTGGAGAATGGGGAGAGTGCTGGACAATGGGGAGTGAGCTGGGGAATGGGGAGTGAGCTGGAGAATGGGGAGTGAGCTGGAGAACGGAGAGTGCGCTGGAGAATGGGGAGTGAGCTGGAGAATGGGGGAGTGAGATGGAGAATGGGGACTGAGCTGGAGAATGGGGAAAGAGCTGGAGCACGGGGAGTGAGCTGGAGAATGGAGAGAGTGCTGGAGAATGGGGAGTGAGCTGGGGAATGGGGAGTGAGCTGGTGAATGGGGAGTGAGCTGGAGAATGGGGAGAGTGCTGGAGAAGCGGGAGTGAGCTGGAGAATGGGGATGAGCTGGAGAATGGGGAGAGTGCTGGAGAAGCGGGAGTGAGCTAGGGAATGGGGAGTGAGCTGGAGAATGGGGAGTGAGCTGGAGAATAGGGCATGAGCTGGAGAATGGGGAGAGTGCTGGAGAATGGGGAGTGAGCTGGGGAATCGGGAATGAGCTGGGGAATCGGGAGAGTGCTGGAGAAGCGGGAGTGAGCTGGGGAATGCGGAGTGAGCTGGAGAATGGGGAGTGAGCTGGAGAATGCGGTGTGAGCAGAAGAACGGGGAGTGTGCTGAAGAAAGGGGGAGTGAGATGGAGAATGGGGACTGAGCTGGAGAATAGGGATGGAGCTGAAGAATGGAGAGTTAGCTGGAGAATGTGGAGTGAGCTGGAGAATGGGGAAAGAGCTGGAGCATGGGGAGTGAGCTGGAGAATGGAGAGTGAGCTGAAGAATGGAGTTAGCTGGAAAATGTGGAGTGAGCTGGAAAATGGGGAGTGAGCTGGAGAATGGGGAGTGAGCTGGAGAATGGGGAGTGAGCTGGAGAACGGGGAGTGAGCTGGAGAATGGGGAGTGAGCTGGAGAACGGAGAGTGTGCTGGAGAATGGGGAGTGAGCTGGAGAATGGGGAGTGAGCTGGAGAATGGGGGAGTGAGATGGAGAATGGGGAATGAGCTGGAGAATAGGAAAGGCGCTGAAGAATGGAGAGTTAGCTGGAGAATGGGGAGTGAGCTGGAGAATGGGGAAAGAGCTGGAGCATGGGGAGTGTGCTGGATAATGGAGAGTTAGCTGGAGAATGGGGAGTGAGTTGGAGAACGGGAAAAGACCTGGAGAACGGGGAGTGAACTGGAGAATAGGGAAGGAACTAGAGAATAGGGAGTGAGCTGGAGAATGGGGAAGGAGCTGGAGAATGGGGAGTGAGTTGGAAAATGGGGAAGGAGCTGGAGAATGGGGAGTGAGCTGGAGAATGGGGAAGGAGCTGGAGAATAGGGAGGGAGCTGGAGAATGGGGAGTGAGCTGGAGAATAAGGAAGGAGCTGGGGAATCGGGAAGGAGCTGGAGAATGGGCAGTGAGCTGGAGAATGGGGAAGGAGATGGAGAATGGGGGAGTGAGCAGGAGAATGGGGAATGAGCTGGAGATTAGGGAAGGAGCTGGAGAATGGAGGGTTAGCTGGAGAATGGGGAGTGAGCTGGAGATTGCGCAGTGAGCTGGAGAATGGGGAGTGAGCTGGAGAATGGGGAGTGAGCTGGAGAATGGGGAGTGAGCTGGAAAATGGGGAGTGAGCTGGGGAATGGGGATTGAGATGGAGAAAGGGGAAGGAGCTAGAGAATGGGGAAGGAGCTGGAGAATGGGGAAGGAGCTAGAGAGAGGTGAGTGAGCTGGAGAAAGGTGAGAGAGCTGGAGAATAGGGAAGGCGCTGGAGAATGGGGAAGGAGCTGGAGGATGGGACATCAGCTGGGGAATGGGGAGTGAGCTGGAGAATGGGGAGTGAGCTGGGGAATGGGGAGTGAGCTGGAGAATGGGGAGAGTGGTGGACAATGGGGAGTGAGCAGGGGAATGGGGAGTGACCTGGAAAATGGGGAGAGTGCTGGAGAATGGGGAGTGAGCTGGAGAATTGGGAGTGAGCTGGAGAATGGGGAGAGTGCTGGAGAATAGGGAAGGAGCTGGAGAATCGAGAGTAAGCTGGAGAATGGGCAGTGAGCTGGAGAATGGGGAGTGAGCTGGAGAATGGGGAGTGAGATGGAGAAAGGGGAAGGAGCTAGAGAATGGGGAAGGAGCTGGAAAATGGGGAAGGAGCTAGAGAGAGGTGAGGGAGCTGGAGAATGGGGATTGAGATGGAGAAAGGGGAAGGAGCTGGAGAATGGGGAGTGAGCTGGAGAATAGTGAAGGAGCTGGAGAATGGGGAGTGAGCAGGTGAATGGAGAGTGAGCTGGAGAATGGGGAGTGAGCTGGAGAATGGGGACTGAGCTGGAGAATAGGGAAGGAGCTGGAGAATCGGGAAGGAGCTGGAGAATGGGCAGTGAGCTGGAGAATGGGGAAGGAGCTGGAGAATGGGGGAGCGAGCAGGAGAATGGGGAATGAGCTGGAGAAGAGGGCAGGAGCTGGAGAATGGAGGGTTAGCTGGAGAATGGGGAGTGAGCTGGAGTTTGTGCAGTGAGCTGGAGAATGGGGAGTGAGCTGGAGAATGGGGAGTGAGCTGGAGAATGGGGAGTGAGCTGGGGAATGGGGATTGAGATGGAGAAAGGGGAAGGAGCTAGAGAATGGGGAAGGAGCTGGAGAATGGGGAAGGAGCTAGAGAGAGGTGAGTGAGCTGGAGAAAGGTGAGAGAGCTGGAGAATAGGGAAGGCGCTGGAGAATGGGGAAGGAGCTGTAGGATGGGACATCAGCTGTGGAATGGGGAGTGAGCTGGAGAATGGGGAGTGAGCTTTTGAATGGGGAGAGTGCTGGAGAAGCGGGAGTGAGCTGGAGAATGGGGATGAGCTGGAGAATGGGGAGAGTGCTGGAGAAGCGGGAGTGAGCTAGGGAATGGGGAGTGAGCTGGAGAATGGGGAGTGAGCTGGAGAATGGGGCATGAGCTGGAGAATGGGGAGAGTGCTGGACAATGGGGTGTGAGCTGGGGAATGGGGAGTGAGCTGGAGAATGGGGAGAGTGCTGGAGAATGGGGAGAGTGCTGGAGAATGGGGAGTGAGCTGTTGAATGGGGAGAGTGCTGGAGAAGCGGGAGTGAGCTGCGGATGGGGAGTGAGCTGGAGAATGGGGAGTGAGCTGGAGAATGGGGAGTGAGCTGGAGAATGGGGAGTGAGCTGGAGAACGGAGTGTGCTGGAGAATGGGGAGTGAGCTGGAGAATGGGGAGTGAGCTGGAGAATGGGGGAGTGAGCTGGAGAATGGGGAATGAGCTGGAGAATAGGGAAGGAGCTGAAGAATGGAGAGTTAGCTGGAGAATGGGGAGTGAGCTGGAGAATGGGGAAAGAGCTGGAGCATGGGGAGTGTGCTGGAGAATGGAGAGTTAGCTGGAGAATGGGGAGTGAGTTGGAGAACGGGAAAAGAGCTGGAGAACGGGGAGTGAACTGGAGAATAAGGAAGGAACTAGAGAATAGGGAGTGAGCTGGAGAATGCGGAAGGAGCTGGAGAATGGGGAGTGAGTTGGAAAATGGGGAAGGAGCTGGAGAATGGGGAGTGAGCAGGAGAATAGGGAAGGAGCTGGAGAATCGGGAAGGAGCTGGAGAATGGGCAGTGAGCTGGGGAATGGGAAAGGAGCTGGAGAATGGGGGAGCGAGCAGGAGAATGGGGAATGAGCTGGAGAAGAGGGAAGGAGCTGGAGAATGGAGGGTTAGCTGGAGAATGGGGAGTGAGCTGGAGATTGCGCAGTGAGCTGGAGAATGGGGAGTGAGCTGGAGAATGGGGAGTGAGCTGGAGAATGGGGAGTGAGCTGGGGAATGGGGATTGAGATGGAGAAAGGGGAAGGAGCTAGAGAATGGGGAAGGAGCTGGAGAATGGGGAAGGAGCTAGAGAGAGGTGAGTGAGCTGGAGAAAGGTGAGAGAGCTGGAGAATAGGGAAGGCGCTGGAGAATGGGGAAGGAGCTGGAGGATGGGACATCAGCTGTGGAATGGGGAGTGAGCTGGAGAATGGGGAGTGAGCTGTTGAATGGGGAGAGTGCTGGAGAAGCGGGAGTGAGCTGGAGAATGGGGATGAGCTGGAGAATGGGGAGAGTGCTGGAGAAGCGGGAGTGAGCTAGGGAATGGGGAGTGAGCTGGAGAATGGGGAGTGAGCTGGAGAATGGGGCATGAGCTGGAGAATGGGGAGAGTGCTGGACAATGGGGAGTGAGCTGGGGAATGGGGAGTGAGCTGGAGAATGGGGAGAGTGCTGGAGAATGGGGAGTGAGCTGGGGAATCGGGAGTGAGCTGGGGAATGGGGAGAGTGCTGGAGAATGGGGAGTGAGCTGGAGAAGCGGGAGTGAGCTGGGAAATGGGGAGTGAGCTGGAGAATGGGGAGTGAGCTGGAGAATGGGGAGTGAGCTGGAGAACAGAGTGTGCTGGAGAATGGGGAGTGATCTGGAGAATTGGGAGTGAGCTGGAGAATGGGGGAGTGAGCTGGAGAATGGGGAATGAGCTGGAGAACGGGGAGTGAACAGGAGAATAGGGAAGGAACTAGAGAATAGGGAGTGAGCTGGAGAATGGGGAAGGAGCTGGAGAATGGGGAGTGAGTTGGAAAATGGGGAAGGAGCTGGAGAATAGGGAGGGAGCTGGAGAATGGGGAGTGAGCTGGAGAATAAGGAAGGAGCTGGAGAATCGAGAGTAAGCTGGAGAATGGGCAGTGAGCTGGAGAATGGGGAGTGAGCTGGAGAATGGCGAGTGAGCTGGAGAATGGCGAGAGTGCTGGAGAATAGGGAAGGAGCTGGAGAATCGAGAGTAAGCTGGAGAATGGGCAGTGAGCTGGAGAATGGGGAGTGAGCTGGAGAATGGGGAGTGAGCTGGAGAATGGGGAGTGAGCTGGAGAATGGGGATTGAGATGGAGAAAGGGGAAGGAGCTAGAGAATGGGGAAGGAGCTGGAGAATGGGGAAGGAGCTAGAGAGAGGTGAGGGAGCTGGAGAATGGGGATTGAGATGGAGAAAGGAGAAGGAGCTGGAGAATGGGGAGTGAGCTGGAGAATAGGGAAGGAGCTGGAAAATCGGGAAGGAGCTGGAGAATGGGCAGTGAGCTGGAGAATGGGGAAGGAGCTGGAGAATGGGGGAGTGAGCAGGAGAATGGGGAATGAGCTGGAGAAGAGGGAAGGAGCTGGAGAATGGAGGGTTAGCTGGAGAATGGGGAGTGAGCTGGAGATTGCGCAGTGAGCTGGAGAATGGGGAGTGAGCTGGAGAATGGGGAGTGAGCTGGAGAATGGGGAGTGAGCTGGGGAATGGGGATTGAGATGGAGAAAGGGGAAGGAGCTAGAGAATGGGGAAGGAGCTGGAGAATGGGGAAGGAGCTAGAGAGAGGTGAGTGAGCTGGAGAAAGGTGAGAGAGATGGAGAATGGGGAGTGAGCTGGAGAATGGGGATTGAGATGGAGAAAGGGGAAGGAGCTCGAGAATGGGGAAGGAGCTGGAGAATGGGGAAGGAGCTAGAGAGAGGTGAGTGAGCTGGAGAATGGGGATTGAGATGGAGAAAGGGGAAGGAGCTGGAGAATGGGGGAGTGAGCAGGAGAATGGGGAATGAGCTGGAGAAGAGGGAAGGAGCTGGAGAATGGAGGGTTAGCTGGAGAATGGGGAGAGAGCTGGAGATTGCGCAGTGAGCTGGAGAATGGGGAGTGAGCTGGAGAATGGGGAGTGAGCTGGAGAATGGGGAGTGAGCTGGGGAATGGGGATTGAGATGGAGAAAGGGGAAGGAGCTAGAGAATGGGGAAGGAGCTGGAGAATGGGGAAGGAGCTAGAGAGAGGTGAGTGAGCTGGAGAAAGGTGAGAGAGCTGGAGAATAGGGAAGGCGCTGGAGAATGGGGAAGGAGCTGGAGGATGGGACATCAGCTGTGGAATGGGGAGTGAGCTGGAGAATGGGGAGTGAGCTGGGGAATGGGGAGTGAGCTGGGGAATGGGGATTGAGATGGAGAAAGGGGAAGGAGCTAGAGAATGGGGAAGGAGCTGGAGAATGGGGAAGGAGCTAGAGAGAGGTGAGTGAGCTGGAGAAAGGTGAGAGAGCTGGAGAATAGGGAAGGCGCTGGAGAATGGGGAAGGAGCTGGAGGATGGGACATCAGCTGTGGAATGGGGAGTGAGCTGGAGAATGGGGAGTGAGCTGTTGAATGGGGAGAGTGCTGGAGAAGCGGGATTGAGCTGGAGAATGGGGATGAGCTGGAGAATGGGGAGAGCGCTGGAGAAGCGGGAGTGAGCTAGGGAATGGGGAGTGAGCTGGAGAATGGGGAGTGAGCTGGAGAATGGGGCATGAGCTGGAGAATGGGGAGAGTGCAGGACAATGGGGAGTGAGCTGGAGAATGGGGAGTGAGCTGGAGAATGGGGAGTGAGCTGGGGAATCGGGAGTGAGCTGGGGAATCGGGAGTGAGCTGGAGAATGGGGAGAGTGCTGGAGAATGGGGAGTGAGCTGGAGAAGCGGGAGTGAGCTGGGAAATGGTGAGTGAGCTGGAGAATGGGGAGTGAGCTGGAGAATGGGGAGTGAGCTGGAGAACAGAGTGTGCTGGAGAATGGGGAGTGATCTGGAGAATGGGGAGTGAGCTGGAGAATGGGGGAGTGAGCTGGAGAATGGGGAATGAGCTGGAGAACGGGAAAAGAGCTGGAGAACGGGGAGTGAACTGGAGAATAGGGAAGGAACTAGAGAATAGGGAGTGAGTTGGAGAATGGGGAAGGAGCTGGAGAATGGGGAGTGAGTTGGAAAATGGGGAAGGAGCTGGAGAAGGGGATGTGAGCTGGAGAATGGGGAAGGAGCTGGAGAATAGGGAGGGAGCTGGAGAATGGGGAGTGAGCTGGAGAATAAGGAAGGAGCTGGAGAATGGGGAGTGAGCTGGAGAATGCGCAGAGAGCTGGAGAATGGGGAGTGAGCTGGAGAATGGGGAGTGAGCTGGGGAATGGGGATTGAGATGGAGAAAGGGGAAGGAGCTAGAGAATGGGGAAGGAGCTGGAGAATGGGGAAGGAGCTAGAGAGAGGTGAGTGAGCTGGAGAAAGGTGAGAGAGATGGAGAATGGGGAGTGAGCTGGAGAATGGGGAGTGAGCTGGAGAATGGGGAGTGAGCTGGGGAATGGGGATTGAGATGGAGAAAGGGGAAGGAGCTCGAGAATGGGGAAGGAGCTGGAGAATGGGGAAGGAGCTAGAGAGAGGTGAGTGAGCTGGAGAATGGGGATTGAGATGGAGAAAGGGGAAGGAGCTGGAGAATGGGGGAGTGAGCAGGAGAATGGGGAATGAGCTGGAGAAGAGGGAAGGAGCTGGAGAATGGAGGGTTAGCTGGAGAATGGGGAGAGAGCTGGAGATTGCGCAGTGAGCTGGAGAATGGGGAGTGAGCTGGAGAATGGGGAGTGAGCTGGAGAATGGGGAGTGAGCTGGGGAATGGGGAGTGAGCTGGAGATTAGTGAAGGAGCTGGAGAATGGGGAGTGAGCAGGTGAATGGAGAGTGAGCTGGAGAATGGGGAAGGAGCTGGAGAATGGGGAGTGAGCTGGAGAATAGGGAAGAAGCTGGAGAATGGGGAAGGAGCTGGAGAGAGGTGAGTGAGCTGGAGAATGGGGAGTGAGCTGGAGAATGGGGAGTGAGCTGGAGAATGGGGAAGGAGCTGGAGAATGGGGGAGTGAGCAGGAGAATGGGGAATGAGCTGGAGAATAGGGAAGGAGCTGGAGAATGGAGGGTTAGCTGGAGAATGGGGAGTGAGCTGGAGATTGCGCAGTGAGCTGGAGAAAGGGGAAGGAGCTAGAGAATGGGGAAGGAGCTGGAGAATGGGGAAGGAGCTGGAGAGAGGTGAGTGAGCTGGAGAAAGGTGAGAGAGCTGGAGAATAGGGAAGGCGCTGGAGAATGGGGAAGGAGCTGGAGGATGGGACATCAGCTGTGGAATGGGGAGTGAGCTGGAGAATGGGGAGTGAGCTGGAGAATGGGGCATGAGCTGGAGAATGGGGAGAGTGCTGGACAATGGGGAGTGAGCTGGGGAATGGGGCATGAGCTGGAGAATGGGGAGAGTGCTGGACAATGGGGAGTGAGCTGGGGAATGGGGAGTGAGCTGGAGAATGGGGAGTGAGCTGGAGAACGGAGAGTGCCCTGGAGAATGGGGAGTGAGCTGGAGAATGGGGAGTGTGCTGGAGAATGGGGGAGTGAGATGGAGAATGGGGACTGAGCTGGAGAATGGGGAAAGAGCTGGAGCATGGGGAGTGAGCTGGAGAATGGAGAGAGTGCTGGAGAATGGGGAGTGAGCTGGGGAATGGGGAGTGAGCTGGTGAATGGGGAGTGAGCTGGAGAATGGGGAGAGTGCTGGAGAAGCGGGAGTGAGCTAGGGAATGGGGAGTGAGCTGGAGAATGGGGAGTGAGCTGGAGAATGGGGCATGAGCTGGAGAATGGGGAGAGTGCTGGAGAATGGGGAGTGAGCTGGGGAATGGGGAGTGAGCTGGAGAATGGGGAGAGTGCTGGAGAATGGGGAGTGAGCTGGGGAATCGGGAGTGAGCTGGGGAATGGGGAGAGTGCTGGAGAAGCGGGAGTGAGCTGGGGAATGCGGAGTGAGCTGGAGAATGGGGAGTGAGCTGGAGAATGCGGTGTGAGCAGAAGAACGGGGAGTGTGCTGGAGAAAGGGGGAGTGAGATGGAGAATGGGGACTGAGCTGAAGAATAGGGATGGAGCTGAAGAATGGAGAGTTAGCTGGAGAGTGTGGAGTGAGCTGGAGAATGGGGAAAGAGCTGGAGCATGGGGAGTGAGCTGGAGAATGGAGGGTGAGCTGAAGAATGGAGAGTTAGCTGGAGAATGTGGAGTGAGCTGGAGAATGGGGGAGTGAGATGGAGAATGGGGACTGAGCTGGAGAATGGGGAAAGAGCTGGAGCATGGGGAGTGAGCTGGAGAATGGAGAGAGTGCTGGAGAATGGGGAGTGAGCTGGGGAATGGGGAGTGAGCTGGTGAATGGGGAGTGAGCTGGAGAATGGGGAGAGTGCTGGAGAAGCGGGAGTGAGCTGGAGAATGGGGATGAGCTGGAGAATGGGGAGAGTGCTGGAGAAGCGGGAGTGAGCTAGGGAATGGGGAGTGAGCTGGAGAATGGGGAGTGAGCTGGAGAATGGGGCATGAGCTGGAGAATGGGGAGAGTGCTGGACAATGGGGAGTGAGCTGGGGAATGGGGAGTGAGCTGGAGAATGGGGAGAGTGCTGGAGAATGGGGAGTGAGCTGGGGAATCGGGAGTGAGCTGGGGAATGGGGAGAGTGCTGGAGAAGCGGGAGTGAGCTGGGGAATGCGGAGTGAGCTGGAGAATGGGGAGTGAGCTGGAGAATGCGGTGTGAGCAGAAGAACGGGGAGTGTGCTGGAGAAAGGGGGAGTGAGATGGAGAATGGGGACTGAGCTGAAGAATAGGGATGGAGCTGAAGAATGGAGAGTTAGCTGGAGAATGTGGAGTGAGCTGGAGAATGGGGAAAGAGCTGGAGCATGGGGAGTGAGCTGGAGAATGGAGGGTGAGCTGAAGAATGGAGAGTTAGCTGGAGAATGTGGAGTGAGCTGGAGAATGGGGAGTGAGCTGGAGAATGGGGAGTGAGCTGGAGAACGGGGAGTGAGCTGGAGAACGGAGAGTGTGCTGGAGAATGGGGAGTGAGCTGGAGAATGGGGAGTGAGCTGGAAAATGGGGAGTGAGCTGGAGAATGGGGATTGAGATGGAGAAAGGGGAAGGAGCTAGAGAATGGGGAAGGAGCTGGAGAATGGGGAAGGAGCTAGAGAGAGGTGAGGGAGCTGGAGAATGGGGATTGAGATGGAGAAAGGGGAAGGAGCTGGAGAATGGGGAGTGAACTGGAGAATAGTGAAGGAGCTGGAGAATGGGGAGTGAGCAGGTGAATGGAGAGTGAGCTGGAGAATGGGGAGTGAGCTGGAGAATGGGGAGTGAGCTGGAGAATAGGGAAGGAGCTGGAGAATAGGGAAGGAGCTGGAGAATCGGGAAGGAGCTGGAGAATGGGCAGTGAGCTGGAGAATGGGGAAGGAGCTGGAGAATGGGGGAGCGAGCAGGAGAATGGGGAATGAGCTGGAGAAGAGGGAAGTAGCTGGAGAATGGAGGGTTAGCTGGAGAATGGGGAGTGAGCTGCAGTTTGTGCAGTGAGCTGGAGAATGGGGAGTGAGCTGGAGAATGGGGAGTGAGCTGGAGAATGGGGAGTGAGCTGGGGAATGGGGATTGAGATGGAGAAAGGGGAAGGAGCTAGAGAATGGGGAAGGAGCTGGAGAATGGGGAAGGAGCTAGAGAGAGGTGAGTGAGCTGGAGAAAGGTGAGAGAGCTGGAGAATAGGGAAGGCGCTGGAGAATGGGGAAGGAGCTGGAGGATGGGACATCAGCTGTGGAATGGGGAGTGAGCTGGGGAATGGGGCATGAGCTGGAGAATGGGGAGAGTGCTGGACAATGGGGAGTGAGCTGGGGAATGGGGAGTGAGCTGGAGAATGGGGAGTGAGCTGGAGAACGGAGAGTGCCCTGGAGAATGGGGAGTGAGCTGGAGAATGGGGAGTGTGCTGGAGAATGGGGGAGTGAGATGGAGAATGGGGACTGAGCTGGAGAATGGGGAAAGAGCTGGAGCATGGGGAGTGAGCTGGAGAATGGAGAGAGTGCTGGAGAATGGGGAGTGAGCTGGGGAATGGGGAGTGAGCTGGTGAATGGGGAGTGAGCTGGAGAATGGGGAGAGTGCTGGAGAAGCGGGAGTGAGCTAGGGAATGGGGAGTGAGCTGGAGAATGGGGAGTGAGCTGGAGAATGGGGCATGAGCTGGAGAATGGGGAGAGTGCTGGAGAATGGGGAGTGAGCTGGGGAATGGGGAGTGAGCTGGAGAATGGGGAGAGTGCTGGAGAATGGGGAGTGAGCTGGGGAATCGGGAGTGAGCTGGGGAATGGGGAGAGTGCTGGAGAAGCGGGAGTGAGCTGGGGAATGCGGAGTGAGCTGGAGAATGGGGAGTGAGCTGGAGAATGCGGTGTGAGCAGAAGAACGGGGAGTGTGCTGGAGAAAGGGGGAGTGAGATGGAGAATGGGGACTGAGCTGAAGAATAGGGATGGAGCTGAAGAATGGAGAGTTAGCTGGAGAGTGTGGAGTGAGCTGGAGAATGGGGAAAGAGCTGGAGCATGGGGAGTGAGCTGGAGAATGGAGGGTGAGCTGAAGAATGGAGAGTTAGCTGGAGAATGTGGAGTGAGCTGGAGAATGGGGGAGTGAGATGGAGAATGGGGACTGAGCTGGAGAATGGGGAAAGAGCTGGAGCATGGGGAGTGAGCTGGAGAATGGAGAGAGTGCTGGAGAATGGGGAGTGAGCTGGGGAATGGGGAGTGAGCTGGTGAATGGGGAGTGAGCTGGAGAATGGGGAGAGTGCTGGAGAAGCGGGAGTGAGCTGGAGAATGGGGATGAGCTGGAGAATGGGGAGAGTGCTGGAGAAGCGGGAGTGAGCTAGGGAATGGGGAGTGAGCTGGAGAATGGGGAGTGAGCTGGAGAATGGGGCATGAGCTGGAGAATGGGGAGAGTGCTGGACAATGGGGAGTGAGCTGGGGAATGGGGAGTGAGCTGGAGAATGGGGAGAGTGCTGGAGAATGGGGAGTGAGCTGGGGAATCGGGAGTGAGCTGGGGAATGGGGAGAGTGCTGGAGAAGCGGGAGTGAGCTGGGGAATGCGGAGTGAGCTGGAGAATGGGGAGTGAGCTGGAGAATGCGGTGTGAGCAGAAGAACGGGGAGTGTGCTGGAGAAAGGGGGAGTGAGATGGAGAATGGGGACTGAGCTGAAGAATAGGGATGGAGCTGAAGAATGGAGAGTTAGCTGGAGAATGTGGAGTGAGCTGGAGAATGGGGAAAGAGCTGGAGCATGGGGAGTGAGCTGGAGAATGGAGGGTGAGCTGAAGAATGGAGAGTTAGCTGGAGAATGTGGAGTGAGCTGGAGAATGGGGAGTGAGCTGGAGAATGGGGAGTGAGCTGGAGAACGGGGAGTGAGCTGGAGAACGGAGAGTGTGCTGGAGAATGGGGAGTGAGCTGGAGAATGGGGAGTGAGCTGGAGAATGGGGAGTGAGCTGGAGAATGGGGGAGTGAGATGGAGAATGGGGAATGAGCTGGAGAATAGGTAAGGAGCTGAAGAATGGAGAGTTAGCTGGAGAATGGGGAGTGAGCTGGAGAATGGGGAAAGAGCTGGAGCATGGGGAGTGTGCTGGATAATGGAGAGTTAGCTGGAGAATGGGGAGTGAGTTGCAGAACGGGAAAAGAGCTGGAGACCGGGGAGTGAACTGGAGAATAGGGAAGGAACTAGAGAATAGGGAGTGAGCTGGAGAATGGGGAAGGAGCTGGAGAATGGGGAGTGAGTTGGAAAATTGGGAAGGAGCTGGAGAAGGGGGAGTGAGCTGGAGAATGGGGAAGGAGCTGGAGAATAGGGAGGGAGCTGGAGAATGTGGAGTGAGCTGGAGAATAAGGAAGGAGCTGGAGAATCGGGAAGGAGCTGGAGAATGGGCAGTGAGCTGGAGAATGGGGAAGGAGATGGAGAATGGGGAAGTGAGCAGGAGAATGGGGAATGAGCTGGAAAATAGGGAAGGAGCTGGAGAATGGAGGGTTAGCTGGAGAATGGGGAGTGAGCTGGAGATTGCGCAGTGAGCTGGAGAATGGGGAGTGAGCTGGAGAATGGGGAGTGAGCTGGAGAATGGGGAGTGAGCTGGGGAATAGGGATTGAGATGGAGAAAGGGGAAGGAGCTAGAGAATGGGGAAGGAGCTGGAGAATGGGGAAGGAGCTAGAGAGAGGTGAGTGAGCTGGAGAAAGGTGAGAGAGCTGGAGAATAGGGAAGGCGCTGGAGAATGGGGAAGGAGCTGGAGGATGGGACATCAGCTGGGGAATGGGGATTGAGCTGGAGAATGGGGAGATTGGTGGACAATGGGGAGTGAGCAGGGGAATGGGGAGTGCGCTGGAGAATGGGGAGATTGGTGGACAATGGGGAGTGAGCAGGGGAATGGGGAGTGCGCTGGAGAATGGGGAGTGAGCTGGAGAATGGGGAGTGAGCTGGAGAATGGGGAGATTGGTGGACAATGGGGAGTGAGCAGGGGAATGGGGAGTGCGCTGGAGAATGGGGAGTGAGCTGGAGAATGGGGAGAGTGCTGGAGAATAGGGAAGGAGCTGGAGAATCGAGAGTAAGCTGGAGAATGGGCAGTGAGCTGGAGAATGGGGAGTGAGCTGGAAAATGGGGAGTGAGCTGGAGAATGGGGATTGAGATGGAGAAAGGGGAAGGAGCTAGAGAATGGGGAAGGAGCTGGAGAATGGGGAAGGAGCTAGAGAGAGGTGAGGGAGCTGGAGAATGGGGATTGAGATGGAGAAAGGGGAAGGAGCTGGAGAATGGGGAGTGAACTGGAGAATAGTGAAGGAGCTGGAGAATGGGGAGTGAGCAGGTGAATGGAGAGTGAGCTGGAGAATGGGGAGTGAGCTGGAGAATGGGGAGTGAGCTGGAGAATAGGGAAGGAGCTGGAGAATAGGGAAGGAGCTGGAGAATCGGGAAGGAGCTGGAGAATGGGCAGTGAGCTGGAGAATGGGGAAGGAGCTGGAGAATGGGGGAGCGAGCAGGAGAATGGGGAATGAGCTGGAGAAGAGGGAAGTAGCTGGAGAATGGAGGGTTAGCTGGAGAATGGGGAGTGAGCTGCAGTTTGTGTAGTGAGCTGGAGAATGGGGAGTGAGCTGGAGAATGGGGAGTGAGCTGGAGAATCGGGAGTGAGCTGGGGAATGGGGATTGAGATGGAGAAAGGGGAAGGAGCTAGAGAATGGGGAAGGAGCTGGAGAATGGGGAAGGAGCTAGAGAGAGGTGAGTGAGCTGGAGAAAGGTGAGAGAGCTGGAGAATAGGGAAGGCGCTGGAGAATGGGGAAGGAGCTGGAGGATGGGACATCAGCTGTGGAATGGGGAGTGAGCTGGAGAATGGGGAGTGAGCTGGGGAATGGGGAGTGAGCTGGGGAATGGGGATTGAGATGGAGAAAGGGGAAGGAGCTAGAGAATGGGGAAGGAGCTGGAGAATGGGGAAGGAGCTAGAGAGAGGTGAGTGAGCTGGAGAAAGGTGAGAGAGCTGGAGAATAGGGAAGGCGCTGCAGAATGGGGAAGGAGCTGGAGGATGGGACATCAGCTGGGGAATGGGGATTGAGCTGGAGAATGGGGAGTGAGCTGGGGAATGGGGAGTGAGCTGGAGAATGGGGAGAGTGGTGGACAATGGGGAGTGAGCAGGGGAATGGGGAGTGAGCTGGAAAATGGGGAGAGTGCTGGAGAATGGGGAGTGCGCTGGAGAATGGGGAGTGAGCTGGAGAATGGGGAGAGTGCTGGAGAATGGGGAGTGAGCTGGAGAATGGGGAGTGAGCTGGAGAATGGGGAGTGAGCTGGAGAATGGGGATTGAGATGGAGAAAGGGGAAGGAGCTAGAGAATGGGGAAGGAGCTGGAGAATGGGGAAGGAGCTAGAGAGAGGTGAGTGAGCTGGAGAAAGGTGAGAGAGCTGGAGAATAGGGAAGGCGCTGGAGAATGGGGAAGGAGCTGGAGGATGGGACATCAGCTGTGGAATGGGGAGTGAGCTGGAGAATGGGGAGTGAGCTGGGGAATGGGGAGTGAGCTGGGGAATGGGGATTGAGATGGAGAAAGGGGAAGGAGCTAGAGAATGGGGAAGGAGCTGGAGAATGGGGAAGGAGCTAGAGAGAGGTGAGTGAGCTGGAGAAAGGTGAGAGAGCTGGAGAATAGGGAAGGCGCTGGAGAATGGGGAAGGAGCTGGAGGATGGGACATCAGCTGTGGAATGGGGAGTGAGCTGGAGAATGGGGAGTGAGCTGTTGAATGGGGAGAGTGCTGGAGAAGCGGGAGTGAGCTGGAGAATGGGGATGAGCTGGAGAATGGGGAGAGTGCTGGAGAAGCGGGAGTGAGCTAGGGAATGGGGAGTGAGCTGGAGAATGGGGAGTGAGCTGGAGAATGGGGCATGAGCTGGAGAATGGGGAGAGTGCTGGACAATGGGGAGTGAGCTGGGGAATGGGGAGTGAGCTGGAGAATGGGGAGAGTGCTGGAGAATGGGGAGTGAGCTGGGGAATCGGGAGTGAGCTGGTGAATGGGGAGAGTGCTGGAGAAGCGGGAGTGAGCTGCGGAATGGGGAGTGAGCTGGAGAATGGGGAGTGAGCTGGAGAATGGGGAGTGAGCTGGAGAACGGAGTGTGCTGGAGAATGGGGAGTGAGCTGGAGAATGGGGGAGTGAGCTGGAGAATGGGGGAGTGAGCTGGAGAATGGGGAATGAGCTGGAGAACAGGGAAGGAGCTGAAGAATGGAGAGTTAGCTGGAGAATGGGGAGTGAGCTGGAGAATGGGGAAAGAGCTGGAGCATGGGGAGTGTGCTGGAGAATGGAGAGTTAGCTGGAGAATGGGGAGTGAGTTGGAGAACGGGAAAAGAGCTGGAGAACGGGGAGTGAACTGGAGAATAAGGAAGGAACTAGAGAATAGGGAGTGAGCTGGAGAATGCGGAAGGAGCTGGAGAATGGGGAGTGAGTTGAAAAATGGGGAAGGAGCTGGAAAATGGGGAGTGAGCAGGAGAATAGGGAAGGAGCTGGAGAATCGGGAAGGAGCTGGAGAATGGGCAGTGAGCTGGAGAATGGGGAAGGAGCTGGAGAATGGGGAAGGAGCTAGAGAGAGGTGAGTGAGCTGGAGAAAGGTGAGAGAGCTGGAGAATAGGGAAGGCGCTGGAGAATGGGGAAGGAGCTGGAGGATGGGACATCAGCTGTGGAATGGGGAGTGAGCTGGAGAATGGGGAGTGAGCTGGGGAATGGGGAGTGAGCTGGGGAATGGGGATTGAGATGGAGAAAGGGGAAGGAGCTAGAGAATGGGGAAGGAGCTGGAGAATGGGGAAGGAGCTAGAGAGAGGTGAGTGAGCTGGAGAAAGGTGAGAGAGCTGGAGAATAGGGAAGGCGCTGCAGAATGGGGAAGGAGCTGGAGGATGGGACATCAGCTGGGGAATGGGGATTGAGCTGGAGAATGGGGAGTGAGCTGGGGAATGGGGAGTGAGCTGGAGAATGGGGAGAGTGGTGGGCAATGGGGAGTGAGCAGGGGAATGGGGAGTGAGCTGGAAAATGGGGAGAGTGCTGGAGAATGGGGAGTGCGCTGGAGAATGGGGAGTGAGCTGGAGAATGGGGAGTGAGCTGGAGAATGGGGAGTGAGCTGGAGAATGGGGAGTGAGCTGGAGAATGGGGAGTGAGCTGGAGAATGGGGATTGAGATGGAGAAAGGGGAAGGAGCTAGAGAATGGGGAAGGAGCTGGAGAATGGGGAAGGAGCTAGAGAGAGGTGAGTGAGCTGGAGAAAGGTGAGAGAGCTGGAGAATAGGGAAGGCGCTGGAGAATGGGGAAGGAGCTGGAGGATGGGACATCAGCTGTGGAATGGGGAGTGAGCTGGAGAATGGGGAGTGAGCTGGGGAATGGGGAGTGAGCTGGGGAATGGGGAGTGAGCTGGGGAATGGGGATTGAGATGGAGAAAGGGGAAGGAGCTAGAGAATGGGGAAGGAGCTGGAGAATGGGGAAGGAGCTAGAGAGAGGTGAGTGAGCTGGAGAAAGGTGAGAGAGCTGGAGAATAGGGAAGGCGCTGGAGAATGGGGAAGGAGCTGGAGGATGGGACATCAGCTGTGGAATGGGGAGTGAGCTGGAGAATGGGGAGTGAGCTGTTGAATGGGGAGAGTGCTGGAGAAGCGGGAGTGAGCTGGAGAATGGGGATGAGCTGGAGAATGGGGAGAGTGCTGGAGAAGCGGGAGTGAGCTAGGGAATGGGGAGTGAGCTGGAGAATGGGGAGTGAGCTGGAGAATGGGGCATGAGCTGGAGAATGGGGAGAGTGCTGGAGAATGGGGAGTGAGCTGGGGAATGGGGAGTGAGCTGGAGAATGGGGAGAGTGCTGGAGAATGGGGAGTGAGCTGGGGAATCGGGAGTGAGCTGGTGAATGGGGAGAGTGCTGGAGAAGCGGGAGTGAGCTGCGGAATGGGGAGTGAGCTGGAGAATGGGGAGTGAGCTGGAGAATGGGGAGTGAGCTGGAGAACGGAGTGTGCTGGAGAATGGGGAGTGAGCTGGAGAATGGGGGAGTGAGCTGGAGAATGGGGGAGTGAGCTGGAGAATGGGGAATGAGCTGGAGAACAGGGAAGAAGCTGAAGAATGGAGAGTTAGCTGGAGAATGGGGAGTGAGCTGGAGAATGGGGAAAGAGCTGGAGCATGGGGAGTGTGCTGGAGAATGGAGAGTTAGCTGGAGAATGGGGAGTGAGTTGGAGAACGGGAAAAGAGCTGGAGAACGGGGAGTGAACTGGAGAATAAGGAAGGAACTAGAGAATAGGGAGTGAGCTGGAGAATGCGGAAGGAGCTGGAGAATGGGGAGTGAGTTGAAAAATGGGGAAGGAGCTGGAAAATGGGGAGTGAGCAGGAGAATAGGGAAGGAGCTGGAGAATCGGGAAGGAGCTGGAGAATGGGCAGTGAGCTGGAGAATGGGGAAGGAGCTGGAGAATGGGGGAGCGAGCAGGAGAATGGGGAATGAGCTGGAGAATAGGGAAGGAGCTGGAGAATGGAGGGTTAGCTGGAGAATGGGGAGAGAGCTGGAGATTGCGCAGTGAGCTGGAGAATGGGGAGTGAGCTGGAGAATGGGGAGTGAGCTGGAGAATGGGGAGTGAGCTGGGGAATGGGGAGTGAGCTGGAGAATAGTGAAGGAGCTGGAGAATGGGGAGTGAGCAGGAGAATGGGGAATGAGCTGGAGAAGAGGGAAGGAGCTGGAGAATGGATGGTTAGCTGGAGAATGGGGAGTGAGCTGGAGATTGCGCAGTGAGCTGGAGAATGGGGAGTGAGCTGGAGAATGGGGAGTGAGCTGGAGAATGGGGAGTGAGCTGGAGAATGGGGAGTGAGCTGGAGAATGGGGAGTGAGCTGGAGAATGGGGATTGAGATGGAGAAAGGGGAAGGAGCTAGAGAGAGGTGAGTGAGCTGGAGAAAGGTGAGAGAGCTGGAGAATAGGGAAGGCGCTGGAGAATGGGGAAGGAGCTGGAGGATGGGACATCAGCTGTGGAATGGGGAGTGAGCTGGAGAATGGGGAGTGAGCTGGGGAATGGGGAGTGAGCTGGGGAATGGGGATTGAGATGGAGAAAGGGGAAGGAGCTAGAGAATGGGGAAGGAGCTGGAGAATGGGGAAGGAGCTAGAGAGAGGTGAGTGAGCTGGAGAAAGGTGAGAGAGCTGGAGAATAGGGAAGGCGCTGGAGAATGGGGAAGGAGCTGGAGGATGGGACATCAGCTGTGGAATGGGGAGTGAGCTGGAGAATGGGGAGTGAGCTGTTGAATGGGGAGAGTGCTGGAGAAGCGGGAGTGAGCTGGAGAATGGGGATGAGCTGGAGAATGGGGAGAGTGCTGGAGAAGCGGGAGTGAGCTAGGGAATGGGGAGTGAGCTGGAGAATGGGGAGTGAGCTGGAGAATGGGGCATGAGCTGGAGAATGGGGAGAGTGCAGGACAATGGGGAGTGAGCTGGGGAATGGGGAGTGAGCTGGAGAATGGGGAGAGTGCTGGAGAATGGGGAGTGAGCTGGGGAATCGGGAGTGAGCTGGAGAATGGGGAGAGTGCTGGAGAATGGGGAGTGAGCTGGAGAAGCGGGAGTGAGCTGGGAAATGGTGAGTGAGCTGGAGAATGGGGAGTGAGCTGGAGAATGGGGAGTGAGCTGGAGAATGGGGGAGTGAGCTGGAGAATGGGGAATGAGCTGGAGAACGGGAAAAGAGCTGGAGAACGGGGAGTGAACTGGAGAATAGGGAAGGAACTAGAGAATAGGGAGTGAGCTGGAGAATGGGGAAGGAGCTGGAGAATGGGGAGTGAGTTGGAAAATTGGGAAGGAGCTGGAGAATGGGAAGTGAGCTGGAGAATGGGGAAGGAGCTGGAGAATAGGGAGGGAGCTGGAGAATGGGGAGTGAGCTGGAGAATAAGGAAGGAGCTGGAGAATCGAGAGTAAGCTGGAGAATGGGCAGTGAGCTGGAGAATGGGCAGTGAGCTGGAGAATGGGGAAGGAGCTGGAGAATGGGGAGAGTGCTGGAGAATAGGGAAGGAGCTGAAGAATCGAGAGTAAGCTGGAGAATGGGCAGTGAGCTGGAGAATGGGGAGTGAGCTGGAGAATGGGGATTCAGATGGAGAAAGGGGAAGGAGCTAGAGAATGGGGAAGGAGCTGGAGAATGGGGAAGGAGCTAGAGAGAGGTGAGGGAGCTGGAGAATGGGGATTGAGATGGAGAAAGGGGAGTGAGCTGGAGAATGGGGAGTGAGCTGGAGAATAGTGAAGGAGCTGGAGAATCGGGAAGGAGCTGGAGAATGGGCAGTGAGCTGGAGAATGGGGAGTGAGCTGGAGAATGGGGGAGTGAGCTGGAGAATGGGGAAGGAGCTGGAGAATGGGCAGTGAGCTGGAGAATGGGGAAGGAGCTGGAGAATGGGGGAGTGAGCAGGAGAATGGGGAATGAGCTGGAGAAGAGGGAAGGAGCTGGAGAATGGAGGGTTAGCTGGAGAATGGGGAGTGAGCTGGAGATTGCGCAGTGAGCTGGAGAAAGGGGAGTGAGCTGGAGAATGGGGAGTGAGCTGGGGAATGGGGATTGAGATGGAGAAAAGGGAAGGAGCTAGAGAATGGGGAAGGAGCTGGAGAATGGGGAAGGAGCTAGAGAATGGGGAAGGAGCTAGAGAATGGGGAAGGAGCTAGAGAGACGTGAGGGAGCTGGAGAATGGGGATTGAGATGGAGAAAGGGGAAGGAGCTAGAGAATGGGGAAGGAGCTAGAGAGAGGTGAGGGAGCTGGAGAATGGGGATTGAGATGGAGAAAGGGGAAGGAGCTGGAGAATGGGGAGTGAGCTGGAGAATAGTGAAGGAGCTGGAGAATGGGCAGTGAGCTGGAGAATGGGGAGTGAGCTGGAGAATGGGGGAGTGAGCTGGAGAATGGGGAGTGAGCTGGAGAATAGGGAAGGAGCTGGAGAATCGGGAAGGAGCTGGAGAATGGGCAGTGAGCTGGAGAATGGGGAAGGAGCTGGAGAATGGGGGAGTGAGCAGGAGAATGGGGAATGAGCTGGAGAAGAGGGAAGGAGCTGGAGAATGCAGGGTTAGCTGGAGAATGTGGAGTGAGCTGGAGAATGGGGGAGTGAGATGGAGAATGGGGACTGAGCTGGAGAATGGGGAAAGAGCTGGAGCATGGGGAGTGAGCTGGAGAATGGAGAGAGTGCTGGAGAATGGGGAGTGAGCTGGGGAATGGGGAGTGAGCTGGGGAATGGGGAGTGAGCTGGAGAATGGGGAGAGTGCTGGAGAAGCGGGAGTGAGCTGGAGAATGGGGATGAGCTGGAGAATGGGGAGAGTGCTGGAGAAGCGGGCATGAGCTGGAGAATGGGGAGAGTGCTGGACAATGGGGAGTGAGCTGGGGAATGGGGAGTGAGCTGGAGAATGGGGAGAGTGCTGGAGAATGGGGAGTGAGCTGGGGAATCGGGAGTGAGCTGGGGAATGGGGAGAGTGCTGGAGAAGCGGGAGTGAGCTGGGGAATGCGGAGTGAGCTGGAGAATGGGGAGTGAGCTGGAGAATGCGGTGTGAGCAGAAGAACGGGGAGTGTGCTGGAGAAAGGGGGAGTGAGATGGAGAATGGGGACTGAGCTGAAGAATAGGGATGGAGCTGAAGAATGGAGAGTTAGCTGGAGAATGTGGAGTGAGCTGGAGAATGGGGAAAGAGCTGGAGCATGGGGAGTGAGCTGGAGAATGGAGGGTGAGCTGAAGAACGGACAGTTAGCTGGAGAATGTGGAGTGAGCTGGAGAATGGGGAGTGAGCTGGAGAATGGGGAGTGAGCTGGAGAACGGGGAGTGAGCTGGAGAACGGAGAGTGAGCTGGAGAACGGAGAGTGTGCTGGAGAATGGGGAGTGAGCTGGAGAATGGGGAGTGAGCTGGAGAATGGGGAGTGAGCTGGAGAATGGGGGAGTGAGATGGAGAATGGGGAATGAGCTGGAGAATAGGAAAGGAGCTGAAGAATGGAGAGTTAGCTGGAGAATGGGGAGTGAGCTGGAGAATGGGGAAAGAGCTGGAGCATGGGGTGTGTGCTGGATAATGGAGAGTTAGCTGGAGAATGGGGAGTGAGTTGGAGAACGGGAAAAGAGCTGGAGAACGGGGAGTGAACTGGAGAATAGGGAAGGAACTAGAGAATAGGGAGTGAGCTGGAGAATGGGGAAGGAGCTGGAGAATGGGGAGTGAGTTGGAAAATGGGGAAGGAGCTGGAGAATGGGGAGTGAGCTGGAGAATGGGGAAGGAGCTGGAGAATAGGGAGGGAGCTGGAGAATGTGGAGTGAGCTGGAAAATAAGGAAGGAGCTGGAGAATCGGGAAGGAGCTGGAGAATGGGCAGTGAGCTGGAGAATGGGGAAGGAGTTGGAGAATGGGGGAGTGAGCAGGAGAATGGGGAATGAGCTGGAGAATAGGGAAGGAGCTGGAGAATGGAGGGTTAGCTGGAGAATGGGGAGTGAGCTGGAGATTGCGCAGTGAGCTGGAGAATGGGGAGTGAGCTGGAGAATGGGGAGTGAGCTGGAGAATAAGGAAGGAGCTGGAGAATCGAGAGTAAGCTGGAGAATAGGCAGTGAGCTGGAGAATGGGGAGTGAGCTGGAGAATGGCGAGTGAGCTGGAGAATGGCGAGAGTGCTGGAGAATAGGGAAGGAGCTGGAGAATCGAGAGTAAGCTGGAGAATGGGCAGTGAGCTGGAGAATGGGGAGTGAGCTGGAGAATGGGGATTGAGATGGAGAAAGGGGAAGGAGCTAGAGAATGGGGAAGGAGCTGGAGAATGGGGAAGGAGCTAGAGAGAGGTGAGGGAGCTGGAGAATGGGGATTGAGATGGAGAAAGGGGAAGGAGCTGGAGAATGGGGAGTGAGCTGGAGAATAGTGAAGGAGCTGGAGAATCGGGAAGGAGCTGGAGAATGGGCAGTGAGCTGGAGAATGGGGAGTGAGCTGGAGAATGGGGGAGTGAGCTGGAGAATGGGGATTGAGCTGGAGAATAGGGAAGGAGCTGGAGAATCGGGAAGGAGCTGGAGAATGGGCAGTGAGCTGGAGAATGGGGAAGGAGCTGGAGAATGGGGGAGTGAGCAGGAGAATGGGGAATGAGCTGGAGAAGAGGGAAGGAGCTGGAGAATGGAGGGTTAGCTGGAGAATGGGGAGTGAGCTGGAGATTGCGCAGTGAGCTGGAGAATGGGGAGTGAGCTGGAGAATGGGGAGTGAGCTGGAGAATGGGGAGTGAGCTGGGGAATGGGGATTGAGATGGAGAAAGGGGAAGGAGCTAGAGAATGGGGAAGGAGCTGGAGAATGGGGAAGGAGCTAGAGAGAGGTGAGAGAGATGGAGAATGGGGAGTGAGCTGGAGAATGGGGAGTGAGCTGGAGAATGGGGAGTGAGCTGGGGAATGGGGATTGAGATGGAGAAAGGGGAAGGAGCTCGAGAATGGGGAAGGAGCTGGAGAATGGGGAAGCAGCTAGAGAGAGGTGAGTGAGCTGGAGAATGGGGATTGAGATGGAGAAAGGGGAAGGAGCTGGAGAATGGGGGAGTGAGCAGGAGAATGGGGAATGAGCTGGAGAAGAGGGAAGGAGCTGGAGAATGGAGGGTTAGCTGGAGAATGGGGAGAGAGCTGGAGATTGCGCAGTGAGCTGGAGAATGGGGAGTGAGCTGGAGAATGGGGAGTGAGCTGGAGAATGGGGAGTGAGCTGGGGAATGGGGAGTGAGCTGGAGATTAGTGAAGGAGCTGGAGAATGGGGAGTGAGCAGGTGAATGGAGAGTGAGCTGGAGAATGGGGAGTGAGCTGGAGAATGGGGAGTGAGCTGGTGAATAGGGAAGAAGCTGGAGAATGGGGAAGGAGCTAGAGAGAGGTGAGTGAGCTGGAGAATGGGGAGTGAGCTGGAGAATGGGGAGTGAGCTGGAGAATGGGGAAGGAGCTGGAGAATGGGGGAGTGAGCAGGAGAATGGGGAATGAGCTGGAGAAGAGGGAAGGAGCTGGAAAATGGAGGGTTAGCTGGAGAATGGGGAGTGAGCTGGAGATTGCGCAGTGAGCTGGAGAAAGGGGAAGGAGCTAGAGAATGGGGAAGGAGCTGGAGAATGGGGAAGGAGCTGGAGAGAGGTAAGTGAGCTGGAGAAAGGTGAGAGAGCTGGAGAATAGGGAAGGCGCTGGAGAATGGGGAAGGAGCTGGAGGATGGGACATGACCTGGAGAATGGGGAGAGTGCTGGACAATGGGGAGTGAGCTGGGGAATGGGGAGTGAGCTGGAGAATGGGGCATGAGCTGGAGAATGGGGACAGTGCTGGACAATGGGGAGTGAGCTGGGAAATGGGGCATGAGCTGGAGAATGGGGAGAGTGCTGGACAATGGGGAGTGAGCTGGGGAATGGGGCATGAGCTGGAGAATGGGGAGAGTGCTGGACAATGGGGAGTGAGCTGGGGAATGGGGAGTGAGCTGGAGAATGGGGAGTGAGCTGGAGAACGGAGAGTGCCCTGGAGAATGGGGAGTGAGCTGGAGAATGGGGAGTGTGCTGGAGAATGGGGGAGTGAGATGGAGAATGGGGACTGAGCTGGAGAATGGGGAAAGAGCTGGAGCATGGGGAGTGAGCTGGAGAATGGAGAGAGTGCTGGAGAATGGGGAGTGAGCTGGAGAATGGGGAGTGTGCTGGAGAATGGGGGAGTGAGATGGAGAATGGGGACTGAGCTGGAGAAAGGGGAAGGAGCTAGAGAATGGGGTAGGAGCTGGAGAATGGGGAAGGAGCTAGAGAGAGGTGAGTGAGCTGGAGAAAGGTGAGAGAGCTGGAGAATAGGGAAGGCGCTGGAGAATGGGGAAGGAGCTGGAGGATGGGACATCAGCTGTGGAATGGGGAGTGAGCTGGAGAATGGGGAGTGAGCTGGGGAATGGGGAGTGAGCTGGGGAATGGGGATTGAGCTGGGGAATGGGGATTGAGCTGGAGAAAGGGGAAGGAGCTAGAGAATGGGGAAGGAGCTGGAGAATGGGGAAGGAGCTAGAGAGAGGTGAGTGAGCTGGAGAAAGGTGAGAGAGCTGGAGAATAGGGAAGGCGCTGGAGAATGGGGAAGGAGCTGGAGGATGGGACATGACCTGGAGAATGGGGAGAGTGCTGGACAATGGGGAGTGAGCTGGGGAATGGGGAGTGAGCTGGAGAATGGGGCATGAGCTGGAGAATGGGGACAGTGCTGGACAATGGGGAGTGAGCTGGGAAATGGGGCATGAGCTGGAGAATGGGGAGAGTGCTGGACAATGGGGAGTGAGCTGGGGAATGGGGCATGAGCTGGAGAATGGGGAGAGTGCTGGACAATGGGGAGTGAGCTGGGGAATGGGGAGTGAGCTGGAGAATGGGGAGTGAGCTGGAGAACGGAGAGTGCCCTGGAGAATGGGGAGTGAGCTGGAGAATGGGGAGTGTGCTGGAGAATGGGGGAGTGAGATGGAGAATGGGGACTGAGCTGGAGAATGGGGAAAGAGCTGGAGCATGGGGAGTGAGCTGGAGAATGGAGAGAGTGCTGGAGAATGGGGAGTGAGCTGGAGAATGGGGAGTGTGCTGGAGAATGGGGGAGTGAGATGGAGAATGGGGACTGAGCTGGAGAAAGGGGAAGGAGCTAGAGAATGGGGTAGGAGCTGGAGAATGGGGAAGGAGCTAGAGAGAGGTGAGTGAGCTGGAGAAAGGTGAGAGAGCTGGAGAATAGGGAAGGCGCTGGAGAATGGGGAAGGAGCTGGAGGATGGGACATCAGCTGTGGAATGGGGAGTGAGCTGGAGAATGGGGAGTGAGCTGGGGAATGGGGAGTGAGCTGGGGAATGGGGATTGAGCTGGGGAATGGGGATTGAGCTGGAGAAAGGGGAAGGAGCTAGAGAATGGGGAAGGAGCTGGAGAATGGGGAAGGAGCTAGAGAGAGGTGAGTGAGCTGGAGAAAGGTGAGAGAGCTGGAGAATAGGGAAGGCGCTGGAGAATGGGGAAGGAGCTGGAGGATGGGACATCAGCTGTGGAATGGGGAGTGAGCTGGAGAATGGGGAGTGAGCTGTTGAATGGGGAGAGTGCTGGAGAATGGGGAGAGTGCTGGAGAAGCGGGAGTGAGCTGGAGAATGGGGATGAGCTGGAGAATGGGGAGAGTGCTGGAGAAGCGGGAGTGAGCTAGGGAATGGGGAGTGAGCTGGAGAATGGGGAGTGAGCTGGAGAATGGGGCATGAGCTGGAGAATGGGGAGAGTGCTGGAGAATGGGGAGTGAGCTGGGGAATGGGGAGTGAGCTGGAGAATGGGGAGAGTGCTGGAGAATGGGGAGAGTGCTGGAGAATGGGGAGTGAGCTGGAGAATGGGGAGTGAGCTGGAGAACGGAGTGTGCTGGAGAATGGGGAGTGAGCTGGAGAATGGGGAGTGAGCTGGAGAATGGGGGAGTGAGCTGGAGAATGGGGGAGTGAGCTGGAGAATGGGGAATGAGCTGGAGAATAGGGAAGGAGCTGAAGAATGGAGAGTTAGCTGGAGAATGGGGAGTGAGCTGGAGAATGGGGAAAGAGCTGGAGCATGGGGAGTGTGCTGGAGAATGGAGAGTTAGCTGGAGAATGGGGAGTGAGTTGGAGAACGGGAAAAGAGCTGGAGAACGGGGAGTGAACTGGAGAATAAGGAAGGAACTAGAGAATAGGGAGTGAGCTGGAGAATGCGGAAGGAGCTGGAGAATGGGGAGTGAGTTGAAAAATGGGGAAGGAGCTGGAGAATGGGGAGTGAGCAGGAGAATAGGGAAGGAGCTGGAGAATCGGGAAGGAGCTGGAGAATGGGCAGTGAGCTGGAGAATGGGGAAGGAGCTGGAGAATGGGGGAGCGAGCAGGAGAATGGGGAATGAGCTGGAGAAGAGGGAAGGAGCTGGAGAATGGAGGGTCAGCTGGAGAATGGGGAGTGAGCTGGAGATTGCGCAGTGAGCTGGAGAATGGGGAGTGAGCTGGAGAATGGGGAGTGAGCTGGAGAATGGGGAGTGAGCTGGGGAATGGGGATTGAGATGGAGAAAGGGGAAGGAGCTAGAGAATGGGGAAGGAGCTGGAGAATGGGGAAGGAGCTAGAGAGAGGTGAGTGAGCTGGAGAAAGGTGAGAGAGCTGGAGAATAGGGAAGGCGCTGGAGAATGGGGAAGGAGCTGGAGGATGGGACATCAGCTGTGGAATGGGGAGTGAGCTGAAGAATGGGGAGTGAGCTGTTGAATGGGGAGAGTGCTGGAGAAGCGGGAGTGAGCTGGAGAATGGGGATGAGCTGGAGAATGGGGAGAGTGCTGGAGAAGCGGGAGTGAGCTAGGGAATGGGGAGTGAGCTGGAGAATGGGGAGTGAGCTGGAGAATGGGGCATGAGCTGGAGAATGGGGAGAGTGCTGGACAATGGGGAGTGAGCTGGGGAATGGGGAGTGAGCTGGAAAATGGGGAGAGTGCTGGAGAATGGGGAGTGAGCTGGGGAATCGGGAGTGAGCTGTTGAATGGGGAGAGTGCTGGAGAATGGGGAGTGAGCTGGAGAAGCGGGAGTGAGCTGGGAAATGGGGAGTGAGCTGGAGAATGGGGAGTGAGCTGGAGAATGGGGAGTGAGCTGGAGAACGGAGTGTGCTGGAGAATGGGGAGTGATCTGGAGAATGGGGAGTGAGCTGGAGAATGGGGGAGTGAGCTGGAGAATGGGGAAGGAGCTGGAGAATGGGGAACGAGCTGGAGAATCGGGAAGGAGCTGGAGAATGGGCAGTGAGCTGGAGAATGGGAGTGAGCTGGAGAATGGGGAGTGAGCTGGAGAATGGGGATTGAGATGGAGAAAGGGGAAGGAGCTGGAGAATGGGGAGTGAGCTGGAGAATAGTGAAGGAGCTGGAGAATCGGGAAGGAGCTGGAGAATGGGCAGTGAGCTGGAGAATGTGGAAGGAGCTGGAGAATGGGGGAGTGAGCAGGAGAATGGGGAATGAGCTGGAGAAGAGGGAAGGAGCTGGAGAATGGAGGGTTAGCTCGAGAATGGGGAGTGAGCTGGAGATTTCGCAGTGAGCTGGAGAATGGGGAGTGAGCTGGAGAATGGGGAGTGAGCTGGAGAATGGGGAGTGAGCTGGGGAATGGGGATTGAGATGGAGAAAGGGGAAGGAGCTAGAGAATGGGGAAGGAGCTGGAGAATGGGGAAGGAGCTAGAGAGAGGTGAGTGAGCTGGAGAAAGGTGAGAGAGATGGAGAATGGGGAGTGAGCTGGAGAATGGGGATTGAGATGGAGAAAGGGGAAGGAGCTCGAGAATGGGGAAGGAGCTGGAGAATGGGGAAGGAGCTAGAGAGAGGTGAGTGAGCTGGAGAATGGGGATTGAGATGGAGAAAGGGGAAGGAGCTGGAGAATGGGGGAGTGAGCAGGAGAATGGGGAATGAGCTGGAGAAGAGGGAAGGAGCTGGAGAATGCAGGGTTAGCTGGAGAATGGGAAGAGAGCTGGAGATTGCGCAGTGAGCTGGAGAATGGGGAGTGAGCTGGAGAATGGGGAGTGAGCTGGAGAATAGTGAAGGAGCTGGAGAATGGGGAGTGAGCAGGTGAATGGAGAGTGAGCTGGAGAATGGGGAGTGAGCTGGAGAATGGGGAGTGAGCTGGAGAATAGGGATGGAGCTGGAGAATCGGGAAGGAGCTGGAGAATGGGCAGTGAGCTGGAGAATGGGGAAGGAGCTGGAGAATGGGGGAGTGAGGAGGAGAATGGGGAATGAGCTGGAGAATAGGGAAGGAGCTGGAGAATGGAGGGTTAGCTGGAGAATGGGGAGTGAGCTGGAGTTTGTGCAGTGAGCTGGAGAATGGGGAGTGAGCTGGAGAATGGGGAGTGAGCTGGAGAATGGGGAGTGAGCTGGGGAATGGGGATTGAGATGGAGAAAGGGGAAGGAGCTAGAGAATGGGGAAGGAGCTGGAGAATGGGGAAGGAGCTAGAGAGAGGTGAGTGAGCTGGAGAAAGGTGAGAGAGCTGGAGAATAGGGAAGGCGCTGGAGAATGGGGAAGGAGCTGGAGGATGGGACATCAGCTGTGGAATGGGGAGTGAGCTGGAGAATGGGGAGTGAGCTGGGGAATGGGGAGTGAGCTGGGGAATGGGGATTGAGCTGGAGAAAGGGGAAGGAGCTAGAGAATGGGGAAGGAGCTGGAGAATGGGGAAGGAGCTAGAGAGAGGTGAGTGAGCTGGAGAAAGGTGAGAGAGCTGGAGAATAGGGAAGGCGCTGGAGAATGGGGAAGGAGCTGGAGGATGGGACATCAGCTGTGGAATGGGGAGTGAGCTGGAGAATGGGGAGTGAGCTGTTGAATGGGGAGAGTGCTGGAGAAGCGGGAGTGAGCTGGAGAATGGGGATGAGCTGGAGAATGGGGAGAGTGCTGGAGAAGCGGGAGTGAGCTAGGGAATGGGGAGTGAGCTGGAGAATGGGGAGTGAGCTGGAGAATGGGGCATGAGCTGGAGAATGGGGAGAGTGTTGGAGAATGGGGAGTGAGCTGGGGAATGGGGAGTGAGCTGGAGAATGGGGAGTGAGCTGGAGAACGGAGTGTGCTGGAGAATGGGGAGTGAGCTGGAGAATGGGGAGTGAGCTGGAGAATGGAGGAGTGAGCTGGAGAATGGGGGAGTGAGCTGGAGAATGGGGAATGAGCTGGAGAATAGGGAAGGAGCTGAAGAATGGAGAGTTAGCTGGAGAATGGGGAGTGAGCTGGAGAATGGGGAAAGAGCTGGAGCATGGGGAGTGTGCTGGAGAATGGAGAGTTAGCTGGAGAATGGGGAGTGAGTTGGAGAACGGGAAAAGAGCTGGAGAACGGGGAGTGAACTGGAGAATAAGGAAGGAACTAGAGAATAGGGAGTGAGCTGGAGAATGCGGAAGGAGCTGGAGAATGGGGAGTGAGTTGAAAAATGGGGAAGGAGCTGGAGAATGGGGAGTGAGCAGGAGAATAGGGAAGGAGCTGGAGAATCGGGAAGGAGCTGGAGAATGGGCAGTGAGCTGGAGAATGGGGAAGGAGCTGGAGAATGGGGGAGCGAGCAGGAGAATGGGGAATGAGCTGGAGAAGAGGGAAGGAGCTGGAGAATGGAGGGTCAGCTGGAGAATGGGGAGTGAGCTGGAGATTGCGCAGTGAGCTGGAGAATGGGGAGTGAGCTGGAGAATGGGGAGTGAGCTGGAGAATGGGGAGTGAGCTGGGGAATGGGGATTGAGATGGAGAAAGGGGAAGGAGCTAGAGAATGGGGAAGGAGCTGGAGAATGGGGAAGGAGCTAGAGAGAGGTGAGTGAGCTGGAGAAAGGTGAGAGAGCTGGAGAATAGGGAAGGCGCTGGAGAATGGGGAAGGAGCTGGAGGATGGGACATCAGCTGTGGAATGGGGAGTGAGCTGAAGAATGGGGAGTGAGCTGTTGAATGGGGAGAGTGCTGGAGAAGCGGGAGTGAGCTGGAGAATGGGGATGAGCTGGAGAATGGGGAGAGTGCTGGAGAAGCGGGAGTGAGCTAGGGAATGGGGAGTGAGCTGGAGAATGGGGAGTGAGCTGGAGAATGGGGCATGAGCTGGAGAATGGGGAGAGTGCTGGACAATGGGGAGTGAGCTGGGGAATGGGGAGTGAGCTGGAAAATGGGGAGAGTGCTGGAGAATGGGGAGTGAGCTGGGGAATCGGGAGTGAGCTGTTGAATGGGGAGAGTGCTGGAGAATGGGGAGTGAGCTGGAGAAGCGGGAGTGAGCTGGGAAATGGGGAGTGAGCTGGAGAATGGGGAGTGAGCTGGAGAATGGGGAGTGAGCTGGAGAACGGAGTGTGCTGGAGAATGGGGAGTGATCTGGAGAATGGGGAGTGAGCTGGAGAATGGGGGAGTGAGCTGGAGAATGAGGAAGGAGCTGGAGAATGGGGAAGGAGCTGGAGAATCGGGAAGGAGCTGGAGAATGGGCAGTGAGCTGGAGAATGGGAGTGAGCTGGAGAATGGGGAGTGAGCTGGAGAATGGGGATTGAGATGGAGAAAGGGGAAGGAGCTGGAGAATGGGGAGTGAGCTGGAGAATAGTGAAGGAGCTGGAGAATCGGGAAGGAGCTGGAGAATGGGCAGTGAGCTGGAGAATGGGGAAGGAGCTGGAGAATGGGGGAGTGAGCAGGAGAATGGGGAATGAGCTGGAGAAGAGGGAAGGAGCTGGAGAATGGAGGGTTAGCTCGAGAATGGGGAGTGAGCTGGAGATTTCGCAGTGAGCTGGAGAATGGGGAGTGAGCTGGAGAATGGGGAGTGAGCTGGAGAATGGGGAGTGAGCTGGAGAATGGGGAGTGAGCTGGGGAATGGGGATTGAGATGGAGAAAGGGGAAGGAGCTAGAGAATGGGGAAGGAGCTGGAGAATGGGGAAGGAGCTAGAGAGAGGTGAGTGAGCTGGAGAAAGGTGAGAGAGATGGAGAATGGGGAGTGAGCTGGAGAATGGGGATTGAGATGGAGAAAGGGGAAGGAGCTAGAGAATGGGGAAGGAGCTAGAGAATGGGGAAGGAGCTAGAGAGAGGTGAGTGAGCTGGAGAAAGGTGAGAGAGCTGGAGAATAGGGAAGGCGCTGGAGAATGGGGAAGGAGCTGGAGGATGGGACATCAGCTGGGGAATGGGGAGTGAGCTGGAGAATGGAGAGTGAGCTGGGGAATGGGGAGTGAGCTGGAAAATGGGGAGAGTGCTGGAGAATGGGGAGTGAGCTGGAGAATGGGGAGTGAGCTGGAGAATGGGGAGTGAGCTGGAGAATGGGGAGAGTGCTGGAGAATAGGGAAGGAGCTGGAGAATCGAGAGTAAGCTGGAGAATGGGCAGTGAGCTGGAGAATGGGGAGTGAGCTGGAGAATGGGGAGTGAGCTGGAGAATGGGGATTGAGATGGAGAAAGGGGAAGGAGCTAGAGAATGGGGAAGGAGCTGGAGAATGGGGAAGGAGCTAGAGTGAGGTGAGGGAGCTGGAGAATGGGGATTGAGATGGAGAAAGGGGAAGGAGCTGGAGAATGTGGAGTGACCTGGAGAATAGTGAAGGAGCTGGAGAATGGGGAGTGAGCTGGAGAATGGGGTGTGAGCTGGAGAATAGGGAAGGAGCTGAAGAATCAGGAAGGAGCTGGAGAATGGGCAGTGAGCTGGAGAATGGGGAAGGAGCTGGAGAATGGGGGAGTGAGCAGGAGAATGGGGAATGAGCTGGAGAAGAGGGAAGGAGCTGGAGAATGGAGGGTTAGCTGGAGAATGGGGAGTGAGCTGGAGATTGCGCAGTGAGCTGGAGAATGGGGAGTGAGCTGGAGAATGGGGAGTGAGCTAGAGAATGGGGAGTGAGCTAGAGAATGGGGATTGAGATGGAGAAAGGGGAAGGAGCTAGAGAATGGGGAAGGAGCTGGTGAATGGGGAAGGAGCTAGAGAGAGGTGAGTGAGCTAGAGAAAGGTGAGAGAGCTGGAGAATAGGGAAGGCGCTGGAGAATGGGGAAGGAGCTGGAGGATGGGACATCAGCTGTGGAATGGGGAGTAAGCTGGAGAATGGGGAGTGAGCTGGGGAATGGGGAGTGAGCTGGAGAATGGGGAGAGTGGTGGACAATGGGGAGTGAGCAGTGGAATGGGGAGTGAGCTGGAAAATGGGGAGAGTGCTGGAGAATGGGGAGTGAGCTGGAGAATGGGGAGTGAGCTGGAGAATGGGGAGAGTGCTGGAGAAGCGGGAGTGAGCTGGAGAATGGGGATGAGCTGGAGAATGGGGAGAGTGCTGGAGAATGGGGAGTGAGCAGGAGAATGGGCAGTGAGCTGGAGAATGGGGAGTGAGCTGGAGAATGGGGAGTGAGCTGGAGAATGGGGATTGAGATGGAGAAAGGGGAGTGAGCTGGAGAATGGGGATTGAGATGGAGAAACGGGAAGGAGCTAGAGAATGGGGAAGGAGCTAGAGAGAGGTGGGTGAGCTGGAGAAAGGTGAGAGAGCTGGAGAATAGGGAAGGAGCTGGAGGATGGGACATGAGCTGGGGAATGGGGAGTGACCTGGAGAAGGAGCTGGAGAATGGGGAGTGAGCTGGAGAATGGGGAGTGAGCTGGAGAATGGGGAGAGTGCTGGAGAAGCGGGAGTGAGCTGGAGAATGGGAATGAGCTGGAGAATGGGGAGAGTGCTGGGGAAGCGGGAGTGAGCTAGGGAATGGGAAGTGAGCTGGAGAATGGGAAGTGAGCTGGAGAATGGGGCATGAGCTGGAGAATGGGGAGAGTGCTGGACAATGGGGAGTGAGCTGGGGAATGGGGAGTGAGCTGGAGAATGGGGAGAGAGCTGGAGAATGGGGAGTGAGCTGGGGAATGGGGAGTGAGCTGGTGAATGGGGAGTGAGCTGGTGAATGGGGCATGAGCTGGAGAATGGGGAGAGTGCTGGACAATGGGGAGTGAGCTGGGGAATGGGGAGTGAGCTGGAGAATGGGGAGAGTGCTGGAGAATGGGGAGTGAGCTGGGGAATGGGGAGTGAGCTGGTGAATGGGGAGTGAGCTGGTGAATGGGGCATGAGCTGGAGAATGGGGAGAGTGCTGGACAATGGGGAGTGAGCTGGGGAATGGGGAGTGAGCTGGAGAATGGGGAGAGTGCTGGAGAATGGGGAGTGAGCTGGGGAATGGGGAGTGAGCTGGTGAATGGGGTGAGTGCTGGAGAAGTGGGAGTGAGCTGGGGAATGGGGAGTGAGCTGGAGAATGGGGAGTGAGCTGGAGAATGGGGAGTAAGCTGGAGAACGGAGAGTGCGCTGGAGAATGGGGAGTGAGCTGGAGAATGGGGAGTGTGCTGGAGAATGCGGGAGTGAGATGGAGAATGGGGACTGGGCTGGAGAATAGGGAAGGAGCTGAAGAATGGAGAGTTAGCTGGAGAATGTGGAGTGAGCTGGAGAATGGGGAAAGAGCTGGAGCATGGGGAGAGAGCTGGAGAATGGAGAGTGAGCTGGAGAATGTGGAGTGAGCTGGAGAATGGGGAAAGAGCTGGAGAATGGGGAGAGAGCTGGAGAATGGAGAGTGAGCTGGAGAATGTGGAGTGAGCTGGAGAATGGGGAAAGAGCTGGAGAATGGGGAGTGAGCTGGAGAATGGGGGAGTGAGCTGGAGAATGGGGGAGTGAGATGGAGAATGGGGAATGAGCTGGAGAATAGGAAAGGAGCTGAAGAATGGAGAGTTAGCTGGAGAAAAGGGAGTGAGCTGGAGAATGGGGAGTGAGCTGGGGAATGGGGATTGAGATGGAGAAAGGGGAAGGAGCTCGAGAATGGGGAAGGAGCTGGAGAATGGGGAAGGAGCTAGAGAGAGGAGTGAGCTGGAGAATGGGGATTGAGATGGAGAAAGGGGAAGGAGCTGGAGAATGGGGGAGTGAGCAGGAGAATGGAGGGTTAGCTGGAGAATGGGGAGAGAGCTGGAGATTGCGCAGTGAGCTGGAGAATGGGGAGTGAGCTGGAGAATGGGGAGTGAGCTGGGGAATGGGGAGTGAGCTGGAGATTAGTGAAGGAGCTGGAGAATGGGGAGTGAGCAGGTGAATGGAGAGTGAGCTGGAGAATGGGGAGTGAGCTGGAGAATGGGGAGTGAGCTGGAGAATAGGGAAGAAGCTGGAGAATGGGGAAGGAGCTAGAGAGAGGTGAGTGAGCTGGAGAATGGGGAGTGAGCTGGAGAATGGGGAGTGAGCTGGAGAATGGGGAATGAGTTGGAGAATAGGGAAGGAGCTGGAGAATGGAGGGTTAGCTGGAGAATGGGGAGTGAGCTGGAGATTGCGCAGTGAGCTGGAGAAAGGGGAAGGAGCTAGAGAATGGGGAAGGAGCTGGAGAATGGGGAAGGAGCTGGAGAGAGGTGAGTGAGCTGGAGAAAGGTGAGAGAGCTGGAGAATAAGGAAGGCGCTGGAGAATGGGGAAGGAGCTGGAGGATGGGACATCAGCTGGAGAATGGGGAGAGTGCTGGACAATGGGGAGTGAGCTGGGGAATGGGGAGTGAGCTGGAGAATGGGGCATGAGCTGGAGAATGGGGAGAGTGCTGGACAATGGGGAGTGAGCTGGGGAATGGGGCATGAGCTGGAGAATGGGGAGAGTGCTGGACAATGGGGAGTGAGCTGGGGAATGGGGCATGAGCTGGAGAATGGGGAGAGTGCTGGACAATGGGGAGTGAGCTGGAGAATGGGGAGAGTGCTGGAGAATGGGGAGTGAGCTGGGGAATGGGGAGTGAGCTGGTGAATGGGGAGTGAGCTGGTGAATGGGGAGTGAGCTGGTGAATGGGGCATGAGCTGGAGAATGGGGAGAGTGCTGGACAATGGGGAGTGAGCTGGGGAATGGGGAGCGGGCTGGAGAATGGGGAGAGTGCTGGAGAATGGGGAGTGAGCTGGGGAATGGGGAGTGAGCTGGTGAATGGGGTGAGTGCTGGAGAAGTGGGAGTGAGCTGGGGAATGGGGAGTGAGCTGGAGAATGGGGAGTGAGCTGGAGAATGGGGAGTAAGCTGGAGAACGGAGAGTGCGCTGGAGAATGGGGAGTGAGCTGGAGAATGGGGAGTGTGCTGGAGAATGCGGGAGTGAGATGGAGAATGGGGACTGGGCTGGAGAATAGGGAAGGAGCTGAAGAATGGAGAGTTAGCTGGAGAATGTGGAGTGAGCTGGAGAATGGGGAAAGAGCTGGAGCATGGGGAGAGAGCTGGAGAATGGAGAGTGAGCTGGAGAATGTGGAGTGAGCTGGAGAATGGGGAAAGAGCTGGAGAATGGGGAGAGAGCTGGAGAATGGAGAGTGAGCTGGAGAATGTGGAGTGAGCTGGAGAATGGGGAAAGAGCTGGAGAATGGGGAGTGAGCTGGAGAATGCGGGAGTGAGCTGGAGAATGGGGGAGTGAGATGGAGAATGGGGAATGAGCTGGAGAATAGGAAAGGAGCTGAAGAATGGAGAGTTAGCTGGAGAATGGGGAGTGAGCTGGAGAATGGGGAGTGAGCTGGGGAATGGGGATTGAGATGGAGAAAGGGGAAGGAGCTCGAGAATGGGGAAGGAGCTGGAGAATGGGGAAGGAGCTAGAGAGAGGAGTGAGCTGGAGAATGGGGATTGAGATGGAGAAAGGGGAAGGAGCTGGAGAATGGGGGAGTGAGCAGGAGAATGGAGGGTTAGCTGGAGAATGGGGAGAGAGCTGGAGATTGCGCAGTGAGCTGGAGAATGGGGAGTGAGCTGGAGAATGGGGAGTGAGCTGGGGAATGGGGAGTGAGCTGGAGATTAGTGAAGGAGCTGGAGAATGGGGAGTGAGCAGGTGAATGGAGAGTGAGCTGGAGAATGGGGAGTGAGCTGGAGAATGGGGAGTGAGCTGGAGAATAGGGAAGAAGCTGGAGAATGGGGAAGGAGCTAGAGAGAGGTGAGTGAGCTGGAGAATGGGGAGTGAGCTGGAGAATGGGGAGTGAGCTGGAGAATGGGGAGTGAGCTGGAGAATGGGGAAGGAGCTGGAGAATGGGGGAGTGAGCAGGAGAATGGGGAATGAGTTGGAGAATAGGGAAGGAGCTGGAGAATGGAGGGTTAGCTGGAGAATGGGGAGTGAGCTGGAGATTGCGCAGTGAGCTGGAGAAAGGGGAAGGAGCTAGAGAATGGGGAAGGAGCTGGAGAATGGGGAAGGAGCTGGAGAGAGGTGAGTGAGCTGGAGAAAGGTGAGAGAGCTGGAGAATAGGGAAGGCGCTGGAGAATGGGGAAGGAGCTGGAGGATGGGACATCAGCTGGAGAATGGGGAGAGTGCTGGACAATGGGGAGTGAGCTGGGGAATGGGGAGTGAGCTGGAGAATGGGGCATGAGCTGGAGAATGGGGAGAGTGCTGGACAATGGGGAGTGAGCTGGGGAATGGGGCATGAGCTGGAGAATGGGGAGAGTGCTGGACAATGGGGAGTGAGCTGGGGAATGGGGCATGAGCTGGAGAATGGGGAGAGTGCTGGACAATGGGGAGTGAGCTGGGGAATGGGGAGTGAGCTGGAGAATGGGGAGTGAGCTGGAGAACGGAGAGTGCCCTGGAGAATGGGGAGTGAGCTGGAGAATGGGGAGTGAGCTGGAGAATGGGGGAGTGAGATGAAGAATGGGGACTGAGCTGGAGAATGGGGAAAGAGCTGGAGCATGGGGAGTGAGCTGGAGAATGGAGAGAGTGCTGGAGAATGGGGAGTGAGCTGGGGAATGGGGAGTGAGCTGGTGAATGGGGAGTGAGCTGGAGAATGGGGAGTGAGCTGGAGAAGCGGGAGTGAGCTGGAGAATGGGGATGAGCTGGAGAATGGGGAGAGTGCTGGAGAAGCGGGAGTGAGCTAGGGAATGGGGAGTGAGCTGGAGAATGGGGAGTGAGCTGGAGAATGGGGCATGAGCTGGAGAATGGGGAGAGTGCTGGACAATGGGGAGTGAGCTGGGGAATGGGGAGTGAGCTGGAGAATGGGGAGAGTGCTGGAGAATGGGGAGTGAGCTGGGGAATCGGGAGTGAGCTGGGGAATGGGGAGAGTACTGGAGAAGCGGGAGTGAGCTGGGGAATGCGGAGTGAGCTGGAGAATGGGGAGTGAGCTGGAGAATGCGGTGTGAGCAGAAGAACGGGGAGTGTGCTGGAGAAAGGGGGAGTGAGATGGAGAATGGGGACTGAGCTGAAGAATAGGGATGGAGCTGAAGAATGGAGAGTTAGCTGGAGAATGTGGAGTGAGCTGGAGAATGGGGAAAGAGCTGGAGCATGGGGAGTGAGCTGGAGAATGGAGGGTGAGCTGGAGAACGGAGAGTGTGCTGGAGAATGGGGAGTGAGCTGGAGAATGGGGAGTGAGCTGGAGAATGGGGGAGGGAGATGGAGAATGGGGAGTGAGCTGGAGAATAGGAAAGGAGCTGAAGAATGTAGAGTTAGCTGGAGAATGGGGAGTGAGCTGGAGAATGGGGAAAGAGCTGGAGCATGGGGTGTGTGCTGGATAATGGAGAGTTAGCTGGAGAATGGGGAGTGAGTTGGAGAACGGGAAAAGAGCTGGAGAACGGGGAGTGAACTGGAGAATAGGGAAGGAACTAGAGAATAGGGAGTGAGCTGGAGAATGGGGAGAGAGCTGGAGAATGGAGAGTGAGCTGGAGAATGTGGAGTGAGCTGGAGAATGGGGAAAGAGCTGGAGAATGGGGAGTGAGCTGGAGAATGCGGGAGTGAGCTGGAGAATGGGGGAGTGAGATGGAGAATGGGGAATGAGCTGGAGAATAGGAAAGGAGCTGAAGAATGGAGAGTTAGCTGGAGAATGGGGAGTGAGCTGGAGAATGGGGAGTGAGCTGGGGAATGGGGATTGAGATGGAGAAAGGGGAAGGAGCTCGAGAATGGGGAAGGAGCTGGAGAATGGGGAAGGAGCTAGAGAGAGGAGTGAGCTGGAGAATGGGGATTGAGATGGAGAAAGGGGAAGGAGCTGGAGAATGGGGGAGTGAGCAGGAGAATGGAGGGTTAGCTGGAGAATGGGGAGAGAGCTGGAGATTGCGCAGTGAGCTGGAGAATGGGGAGTGAGCTGGAGAATGGGGAGTGAGCTGGGGAATGGGGAGTGAGCTGGAGATTAGTGAAGGAGCTGGAGAATGGGGAGTGAGCAGGTGAATGGAGAGTGAGCTGGAGAATGGGGAGTGAGCTGGAGAATGGGGAGTGAGCTGGAGAATAGGGAAGAAGCTGGAGAATGGGGAAGGAGCTAGAGAGAGGTGAGTGAGCTGGAGAATGGGGAGTGAGCTGGAGAATGGGGAGTGAGCTGGAGAATGGGGAGTGAGCTGGAGAATGGGGAAGGAGCTGGAGAATGGGGGAGTGAGCAGGAGAATGGGGAATGAGTTGGAGAATAGGGAAGGAGCTGGAGAATGGAGGGTTAGCTGGAGAATGGGGAGTGAGCTGGAGATTGCGCAGTGAGCTGGAGAAAGGGGAAGGAGCTAGAGAATGGGGAAGGAGCTGGAGAATGGGGAAGGAGCTGGAGAAAGGTGAGTGAGCTGGAGAAAGGTGAGAGAGCTGGAGAATAGGGAAGGCGCTGGAGAATGGGGAAGGAGCTGGAGGATGGGACATCAGCTGGAGAATGGGGAGAGTGCTGGACAATGGGGAGTGAGCTGGGGAATGGGGAGTGAGCTGGAGAATGGGGCATGAGCTGGAGAATGGGGAGAGTGCTGGACAATGGGGAGTGAGCTGGGGAATGGGGCATGAGCTGGAGAATGGGGAGAGTGCTGGACAATGGGGAGTGAGCTGGGGAATGGGGCATGAGCTGGAGAATGGGGAGAGTGCTGGACAATGGGGAGTGAGCTGGGGAATGGGGCATGAGCTGGAGAATGGGGAGTGAGCTGGAGAACGGAGAGTGCCCTGGAGAATGGGGAGTGAGCTGGAGAATGGGGAGTGTGCTGGAGAATGGGGGAGTGAGATGAAGAATGGGGACTGAGCTGGAGAATGGGGAAAGAGCTGGAGCATGGGGAGTGAGCTGGAGAATGGAGAGAGTGCTGGAGAATGGGGAGTGAGCTGGGGAATGGGGAGTGAGCTGGTGAATGGGGAGTGAGCTGGAGAATGGGGAGTGAGCTGGAGAAGCGGGAGTGAGCTGGAGAATGGGGATGAGCTGGAGAATGGGGAGAGTGCTGGAGAAGCGGGAGTGAGCTAGGGAATGGGGAGTGAGCTGGAGAATGGGGAGTGAGCTGGAGAATGGGGCATGAGCTGGAGAATGGGGAGAGTGCTGGACAATGGGGAGTGAGCTGGGGAATGGGGAGTGAGCTGGAGAATGGGGAGAGTGCTGGAGAATGGGGAGTGAGCTGGGGAATCGGGAGTGAGCTGGGGAATGGGGAGAGTACTGGAGAAGCGGGAGTGAGCTGGGGAATGCGGAGTGAGCTGGAGAATGGGGAGTGAGCTGGAGAATGCGGTGTGAGCAGAAGAACGGGGAGTGTGCTGGAGAAAGGGGGAGTGAGATGGAGAATGGGGACTGAGCTGAAGAATAGGGATGGAGCTGAAGAATGGAGAGTTAGCTGGAGAATGTGGAGTGAGCTGGAGAATGGGGAAAGAGCTGGAGCATGGGGAGTGAGCTGGAGAATGGAGGGTGAGCTGAAGAATGGAGAGTTAGCTGGAGAATGTGGAGTGAGCTGGAGAATGGGGAGTGAGCTGGAGAATGGGGAGTGAGCTGGAGAACGGGGAATGAGCTGGAGAACGGAGAGTGTGCTGGAGAATGGGGAGTGAGCTGGAGAATGGGGAGTGAGCTGGAGAATGGGGGAGGGAGATGGAGAATGGGGAGTGAGCTGGAGAATAGGAAAGGAGCTGAAGAATGGAGAGTTAGCTGGAGAATGGGGAGTGAGCTGGAGAATGGGGAAAGAGCTGGAGCATGGGGTGTGTGCTGGATAATGGAGAGTTAGGTGGAGAATGGGGAGTGAGTTGGAGAACGGGAAAAGAGCTGGAGAACGGGGAGTGAACTGGAGAATAGGGAAGGAACTAGAGAATAGGGAGTGAGCTGGAGAATGGGGAGAGAGCTGGAGAATGGAGAGTGAGCTGGAGAATGTGGAGTGAGCTGGAGAATGGGGAAAGAGCTGGAGAATGGGGAGTGAGCTGGAGAATGCGGGAGTGAGCTGGAGAATGGGGGAGTGAGATGGAGAATGGGGAATGAGCTGGAGAATAGGAAAGGAGCTGAAGAATGGAGAGTTAGCTGGAGAATGGGGAGTGAGCTGGAGAATGGGGAGTGAGCTGGGGAATGGGGATTGAGATGGAGAAAGGGGAAGGAGCTCGAGAATGGGGAAGGAGCTGGAGAATGGGGAAGGAGCTAGAGAGAGGAGTGAGCTGGAGAATGGGGATTGAGATGGAGAAAGGGGAAGGAGCTGGAGAATGGGGGAGTGAGCAGGAGAATGGAGGGTTAGCTGGAGAATGGGGAGAGAGCTGGAGATTGCGCAGTGAGCTGGAGAATGGGGAGTGAGCTGGAGAATGGGGAGTGAGCTGGGGAATGGGGAGTGAGCTGGAGATTAGTGAAGGAGCTGGAGAATGGGGAGTGAGCAGGTGAATGGAGAGTGAGCTGGAGAATGGGGAGTGAGCTGGAGAATGGGGAGTGAGCTGGAGAATAGGGAAGAAGCTGGAGAATGGGGAAGGAGCTAGAGAGAGGTGAGTGAGCTGGAGAATGGGGAGTGAGCTGGAGAATGGGGAGTGAGCTGGAGAATGGGGAGTGAGCTGGAGAATGGGGAAGGAGCTGGAGAATGGGGGAGTGAGCAGGAGAATGGGGAATGAGTTGGAGAATAGGGAAGGAGCTGGAGAATGGAGGGTTAGCTGGAGAATGGGGAGTGAGCTGGAGATTGCGCAGTGAGCTGGAGAAAGGGGAAGGAGCTAGAGAATGGGGAAGGAGCTGGAGAATGGGGAAGGAGCTGGAGAGAGGTGAGTGAGCTGGAGAAAGGTGAGAGAGCTGGAGAATAGGGAAGGCGCTGGAGAATGGGGAAGGAGCTGGAGGATGGGACATCAGCTGGAGAATGGGGAGAGTGCTGGACAATGGGGAGTGAGCTGGGGAATGGGGAGTGAGCTGGAGAATGGGGCATGAGCTGGAGAATGGGGAGAGTGCTGGACAATGGGGAGTGAGCTGGGGAATGGGGCATGAGCTGGAGAATGGGGAGAGTGCTGGACAATGGGGAGTGAGCTGGGGAATGGGGCATGAGCTGGAGAATGGGGAGAGTGCTGGACAATGGGGAGTGAGCTGGGGAATGGGGAGTGAGCTGGAGAATGGGGAGTGAGCTGGAGAACGGAGAGTGCCCTGGAGAATGGGGAGTGAGCTGGAGAATGGGGAGTGTGCTGGAGAATGGGGGAGTGAGATGAAGAATGGGGACTGAGCTGGAGAATGGGGAAAGAGCTGGAGCATGGGGAGTGAGCTGGAGAATGGAGAGAGTGCTTGAGAATGGGGAGTGAGCTGGGGAATGGGGAGTGAGCTGGTGAATGGGGAGTGAGCTGGAGAATGGGGAGTGAGCTGGAGAAGCGGGAGTGAGCTGGAGAATGGGGATGAGCTGGAGAATGGGGAGAGTGCTGGAGAAGCGGGAGTGAGCTAGGGAATGGGGAGTGAGCTGGAGAATGGGGAGTGAGCTGGAGAATGGGGCATGAGCTGGAGAATGGGGAGAGTGCTGGACAATGGGGAGTGAGCTGGGGAATGGGGAGTGAGCTGGAGAATGGGGAGAGTGCTGGAGAATGGGGAGTGAGCTGGGGAATCGGGAGTGAGCTGGGGAATGGGGAGAGTACTGGAGAAGCGGGAGTGAGCTGGGGAATGCGGAGTGAGCTGGAGAATGGGGAGTGAGCTGGAGAATGCGGTGTGAGCAGAAGAACGGGGAGTGTGCTGGAGAAAGGGGGAGTGAGATGGAGAATGGGGACTGAGCTGAAGAATAGGGATGGAGCTGAAGAATGGAGAGTTAGCTGGAGAATGTGGAGTGAGCTGGAGAATGGGGAAAGAGCTGGAGCATGGGGAGTGAGCTGGAGAATGGAGGGTGAGCTGAAGAATGGAGAGTTAGCTGGAGAATGTGGAGTGAGCTGGAGAATGGGGAGTGAGCTGGAGAATGGGGAGTGAGCTGGAGAACGGGGAATGAGCTGGAGAACGGAGAGTGTGCTGGAGAATGGGGAGTGAGCTGGAGAATGGGGAGTGAGCTGGAGAATGGGGGAGGGAGATGGAGAATGGGGAGTGAGCTGGAGAATAGGAAAGGAGCTGAAGAATGGAGAGTTAGCTGGAGAATGGGGAGTGAGCTGGAGAATGGGGAAAGAGCTGGAGCATGGGGTGTGTGCTGGATAATGGAGAGTTAGCTGGAGAATGGGGAGTGAGTTGGAGAACGGGAAAAGAGCTGGAGAACGGGGAGTGAACTGGAGAATAGGGAAGGAACTAGAGAATAGGGAGTGAGCTGGAGAATGGGGAAGGAGCTGGAGAATGGGGAGTGAGTTGGAAAATGGGGAAGGAGCTGGAGAATGGGGAGTGAGCTGGAGAATGGGGAAGGAGCTGGAGAATAGGGAGGGAGCTGGAGAATGTGGAGTGAGCTGGAGAATAAGGAAGGAGCTGGAGAATCGGGAAGGAGCTGGAGAATGGGCAGTGAGCTGGAGAATGGGGAAGGAGATGGAGAATGGGGGAGTGAGCAGGAGAATGGGGAATGAGCTGGAGAATAGGGAAGGAGCTGGAGAATGGAGGGTTAGCTGGAGAATGGGGAGTGAGCTGGAGATTGCGCAGTGAGCTGGAGAATGGGGAGTGAGCTGGAGAATGGGGAGTGAGCTGGAGAATGGGGAGTGAGCTGGGGAATGGGGATTGAGATGGAGAAAGGGGAAGGAGCTAGAGAATGGGGAAGGAGCTGGAGAATGGGGAAGGAGCTAGAGAGAGGTGAGTGAGCTGGAGAAAGGTGAGAGAGCTGGAGAATAGGGAAGGCGCTGCAGAATGGGGAAGGAGCTGGAGGATGGGACATCAGCTGGGGAATGGGGATTCAGCTGGAGAATGGGGAGTGAGCTGCGGAATGGGGAGTGAGCTGGAGAATGGGGAGAGTGGTGAACAATGGGGAGTGAGCAGGGGAATGGGGAGTGAGCTGGAAAATGGGGAGTGCGCTGGAGAATGGGGAGTGCGCTGGAGAATGGGGAGTGAGCTGGAGAATAGGGAAGGAGCTGGAGAATCGAGAGTAAGCTGGAGAATGGGCAGTGAGCTGGAGAATGGGGAGTGAGCTGGAGAATGGGGAGTGAGCTGGAGAATGGGGATTGAGATGGAGAAAGGGGAAGGAGCTAGAGAATGGGGAAGGAGCTGGAGAATGGGGAAGGAGCTAGAGAGAGGTGAGGGAGCTGGAGAATGGGGATTGAGATGGAGAAAGGGGAAGGAGCTGGAGAATGGGGAGTGAGCTGGAGAATAGTGAAGGAGCTGGAGAATGGGGAGTGAGCAGGTGAATGGAGAGTGAGCTGGAGAATGGGGAGTGAGCTGGAGAATGGGGAGTGAGCTGGAGAATAGGGAAGGAGCTGGAGAATAGGGAAGGAGCTGGAGAATCGAGAGTAAGCTGGAGAATGGGCAGTGAGCTGGAGAATGGGGAGTGAGCTGGAGAATGGGGAGTGAGCTGGAGAATGGGGATTGAGATGGAGAAAGGGGAAGGAGCTAGAGAATGGGGAAGGAGCTGGAGAATGGGGAAGGAGCTAGAGAGAGGTGAGGGAGCTGGAGAATGGGGATTGAGATGGAGAAAGGGGAAGGAGCTGGAGAATGGGGAGTGAGCTGGAGAATAGTGTAGGAGCTGGAGAATGGGGAGTGAGCAGGTGAATGGAGAGTGAGCTGGAGAATGGGGAGTGAGCTGGAGAATGGGGAGTGAGCTGGAGAATAGGGAAGGAGCTGGAGAATAGGGAAGGAGCTGGAGAATAGGGAAGGAGCTGGAGAATCGGGAAGGAGCTGGAGAATGGGCAGTGAGCTGGAGAATGGGGAAGGAGCTGGAGAATGGGGGAGCGAGCAGGAGAATGGGGAATGAGCTGGAGAAGAGGGAAGGAGCTGGAGAATGGAGGGTTAGCTGGAGAATGGGGAGTGAGCTGGAGTTTGTGCAGTGAGCTGGAGAATGGGGAGTGAGCTGGAGAATGGGGAGTGAGCTGGAGAATGGGGAGTGAGCTGGGGAATGGGGATTGAGATGGAGAAAGGGGAAGGAGCTAGAGAATGGGGAAGGAGCTGGAGAATGGGGAAGGAGCTAGAGAGAGGTGAGTGAGCTGGAGAAAGGTGAGAGAGCTGGAGAATAGGGAAGGCGCTGGAGAATGGGGAAGGAGCTGGAGGATGGGACATCAGCTGTGGAATGGGGAGTGAGCTGGAGAATGGGGAGTGAGCTGGGGAATGGGGAGTGAGCTGGGGAATGGGGATTGAGATGGAGAAAGGGGAAGGAGCTAGAGAATGGGGAAGGAGCTGGAGAATGGGGAAGGAGCTAGAGAGAGGTGAGTGAGCTGGAGAAAGGTGAGAGAGCTGGAGAATAGGGAAGGCGCTGGAGAATGGGGAAGGAGCTGGAGGATGGGACATCAGCTGTGGAATGGGGAGTGAGCTGGAGAATGGGGAGTGAGCTGGGGAATGGGGAGTGAGCTGGGGAATGGGGATTGAGATGGAGAAAGGGGAAGGAGCTAGAGAATGGGGAAGGAGCTGGAGAGAGGTGAGTGAGCTGGAGAAAGGTGAGAGAGCTGGAGAATAGGGAAGGCGCTGGAGAATGGGGAAGGAGCTGGAAAATGGGACATCAGCTGTGGAATGGGGAGTGAGCTGGAGAATGGGGAGTGAGCTGTTGAATGGGGAGAGTGCTGGAGAAGCGGGAGTGAGCTGGAGAATGGGGATGAGCTGGAGAATGGGGAGAGTGCTGGAGAAGCGGGAGTGAGCTAGGGAATGGGGAGTGAGCTGGAGAATGGGGAGAGTGCTGGAGAATGGGGAGAGTGCTGGAGAATGGGGAGTGAGCTGGGGAATGGGGAGAGTGCTGGAGAAGCGGGAGTGAGCTGCGGAATGGGGAGTGAGCTGGAGAATGGGGAGTGAGCTGGAGAATGGGGAGTGAGCTGGAGAACGGAGTGTGCTGGAGAATGGGGAGTGAGCTGGAGAATGGGGAGTGAGCTGGAGAATGGGGGAGTGAGCTGGAGAATGGGGGAGTGAGCTGGAGAATGGGGAATGAGCTGGAGAATCGGGAAGGAGCTGAAGAATGGAGAGTTAGCTGGAGAATGGGGAGTGAGCTGGAGAATGGGGAAAGAGCTGGAGCATGGGGAGTGTGCTGGAGAATGGAGAGTTAGCTGGAGAATGGGGAGTGAGTTGGAGAACGGGAAAAGAGCTGGAGAACGGGGAGTGAACTGGAGAATAAGGAAGGAACTAGAGAATAGGGAGTGAGCTGGAGAATGCGGAAGGAGCTGGAGAATGGGGAGTGAGTTGAAAAATGGGGAAGGAGCTGGAGAATGGGGAGTGAGCAGGAGAATAGGGAAGGAGCTGGAGAATCGGGAAGGAGCAGGAGAATGTGGAATGAGCTGGAGAAGAGGGAAGGAGCTGGAGAATGGAGGGTCAGCTGGAGAATGGGGAGTGAGCTGGAGAATGGGGAGTGAGCTGGGGAATGGGGATTGAGATGGAGAAAGGGGAAGGAGCTAGAGAATGGGGAAGGAGCTGGAGAATGGGGAAGGAGCTAGAGAGAGGTGAGTGAGCTGGAGAAAGGTGAAAGAGCTGGAGAATAGGGAAGGCGCTGGAGAATGGGGAAGGAGCTGGAGGATGGGACATCAGCTGTGGAATGGGGAGTGAGCTGAAGAATGGGGAGTGAGCTGTTGAATGGGGAGAGTGCTGGAGAAGCGGGAGTGAGCTGGAGAATGGGGATGAGCTGGAGAATGGGGAGAGTGCTGGAGAAGCGGGGGTGAGCTAGGGAATGGGGAGTGAGCTGGAGAATGGGGAAGGAGCTGGAGAATGGGGGAGCGAGCAGGAGAATGGGGAATGAGCTGGAGAAGAGGGAAGGAGCTGGAGAATGGAGGGTTAGCTGGAGAATGGGGAGTGAGCTGGAGTTGTGCAGTGAGCTGGAGAATGTGGAGTGAGCTGGAGAATGGGGAGTGAGCTGGAGAATGGGGAGTGAGCTGGGGAATGGGGATTGAGATGGAGAAAGGGGAAGGAGCTAGAGAATGGGGAAGGAGCTGGAGAATGGGGAAGGAGCTAGAGAGAGGTGAGTGAGCTGGAGAAAGGTGAGAGAGCTGGAGAATAGGGAAGGCGCTGGAGAATGGGGAAGGAGCTGGAGGATGGGACATCAGCTGTGGAATGGGGAGTGAGCTGGAGAATGGGGAGTGAGCTGGGGAATGGGGAGTGAGCTGGGGAATGGGGATTGAGCTGGAGAAAGGGGAAGGAGCTAGAGAATGGGGAAGGAGCTAGAGAATGGGGAAGGAGCTAGAGAGAGGTGAGTGAGCTGGAGAAAGGTGAGAGAGCTGGAGAATAGGGAAGGCGCTGGAGAATGGGGAAGGAGCTGGAGGATGGGACATCAGCTGTGGAATGGGGAGTGAGCTGGAGAATGGGGAGTGAGCTGTTGAATGGGGAGAGTGCTGGAGAAGCGGGAGTGAGCTGGAGAATGGGGATGAGCTGGAGAATGGGGAGAGTGCTGGAGAATCGGGAGTGAGCTAGGGAATGGGGAGTGAGCTGGAGAATGGGGAGTGAGCTGGAGAATGGGGCATGAGCTGGAGAATGGGGAGAGTGCTGGAGAATGGGGAGAGTGCTGGAGAATGGGGAGTGAGCTGGGGAATGGGGAGTGAGCTGGAGAATGGGGAGTGAGCTGGAGAACGGAGTGTGCTGGAGAATGGGGAGTGAGCTGGAGAATGGGGAGTAAGCTGGAGAATGGGGGAGTGAGCTGGAGAATGGGGAATGAGCTGGAGAATAGGGAAGGAGCTGAAGAATGGAGAGTTAGCTGGAGAATGGGGAGTGAGCTGGAGAATGGGGAAAGAGCTGGAGCATGGGGAGTGTGCTGGAGAATGGAGAGTTAGCTGGAGAATAGGGAGTGAGTTGGAGAACGGGAAAAGAGCTGGAGAACGGGGAGTGAACTGGAGAATAAGGAAGGAACTAGAGAATAGGGAGTGAGCTGGAGAATGCGGAAGGAGCTGGAGAATGGGGAGTGAGTTGAAAAATGGGGAAGGAGCTGGAGAATGGGGAGTGAGCAGGAGAATAGGGAAGGAGCTGGAGAATCGGGAAGGAGCTGGAGAATGGGCAGTGAGCTGGAGAATGGGGAAGGAGCTGGAGAATGGGGGAGCGAGCAGGAGAATGGGGAAGGAGCTAGAGAGAGGTGAGTGAGCTGGAGAAAGGTGAGAGAGCTGGAGAATAGGGAAGGCGCTGGAGAATGGGGAAGGAGCTGGAGGATGGGACATCAGCTGTGGAATGGGGAGTGAGCTGGAGAATGGGGAGTGAGCTGGGGAATGGGGAGTGAGCTGGTGAATGGGGATTGAGATGGAGAAAGGGGAAGGAGCTAGAGAATGGGGAAGGAGCTGGAGAATGGGGAAGGAGCTAGAGAGAGGTGAGTGAGCTGGAGAAAGGTGAGAGAGCTGGAGAATAGGGAAGGCGCTGGAGAATGGGGAAGGAGCTGGAGGATGGGACATCAGCTGTGGAATGGAGAGTGAGCTGGAGAATGGGGAGTGAGCTGTTGAATGGGGAGAGTGCTGGAGAAGCGGGAGTGAGCTGGAGAATGGGGATGAGCTGGAGAATGGGGAGAGTGCTGGAGAAGCGGGAGTGAGCTAGGGAATGGGGAGTGAGCTGGAGAATGGGGAGTGAGCTGGAGAATGGGGCATGAGCTGGAGAATGGGGAGAGTGCTGGAGAATGGGGAGTGAGCTGCGGAATGGGGAGTGAGCTGGAGAATGGGGAGTGAGCTGGAGAATGGGGAGTGAGCTGGAGAACGGAGTGTGCTGGAGAATGGGGAGTGAGCTGGAGAATGGGGAGTGACCTGGAGAATGGGGGAGTGAGCTGGAGAATGGGGGAGTGAGCTGGAGAATGGGGAATGAGCTGGAGAATAGGGAAGGAGCTGAAGAATGGAGAGTTAGCTGGAGAATGGGGAGTGAGCTGGAGAATGGGGAAAGAGCTGGAGCATGGGGAGTGTGCTGGAGAATGGAGAGTTAGCTGGAGAATGGGGAGTGAGTTGGAGAACGGGAAAAGAGCTGGAGAACGGGGAGTGAACTGGAGAATAAGGAAGGAACTAGAGAATAGGGAGTGAGCTGGAGAATGCGGAAGGAGCTGGAGAATGGGGAGTGAGTTGAAAAATGGGGAAGGAGCTGGAGAATGGGGAGTGAGCAGGAGAATAGGGAAGGAGCTGGAGAATCGGGAAGGAGCTGGAGAATGGGCAGTGAGCTGGAGAATGGGGAAGGAGCTGGAGAATGGGGGAGCGAGCAGGAGAATGTGGAATGAGCTGGAGAAGAGGGAAGGAGCTGGAGAATGGAGGGTCAGCTGGAGAATGGGGAGTGAGCTGGAGATTGCGCAGTGAGCTGGAGAATGGGGAGTGAGCTGGAGAATGGGGAGTGAGCTGGAGAATGGGGAGTGAGCTGGGGAATGGGGATTGAGATGGAGAAAGGGGAAGGAGCTAGAGAATGGGGAAGGAGCTGGAGAATGGGGAAGGAGCTAGAGAGAGGTGAGTGAGCTGGAGAAAGGTGAGAGAGCTGGAGAATAGGGAAGGCGCTGGAGAATGGGGAAGGAGCTGGAGGATGGGACATCAGCTGTGGAATGGGGAGTGAGCTGAAGAATGGGGAGTGAGCTGTTGAATGGGGAGAGTGCTGGAGAAGCGGGAGTGAGCTGGAGAATGGGGATGAGCTGGAGAATGGGGAGAGTGCTGGAGAAGCGGGAGTGAGCTAGGGAATGGGGAGTGAGCTGGAGAATGGGGAAGGAGCTGGAGAATGGGGGAGCGAGCAGGAGAATGGGGAATGAGCTGGAGAAGAGGGAAGGAGCTGGAGAATGGAGGGTTAGCTGGAGAATGGGGAGTGAGCTGGAGTTGTGCAGTGAGCTGGAGAATGTGGAGTGAGCTGGAGAATGGGGAGTGAGCTGGAGAATGGGGAGTGAGCTGGGGAATGGGGATTGAGATGGAGAAAGGGGAAGGAGCTAGAGAATGGGGAAGGAGCTGGAGAATGGGGAAGGAGCTAGAGAGAGGTGAGTGAGCTGGAGAAAGGTGAGAGAGCTGGAGAATAGGGAAGGCGCTGGAGAATGGGGAAGGAGCTGGAGGATGGGACATCAGCTGGGGAATGGGGAGTGAGCTGGAGAATGGGGAGTGAGCTGGGGAATGGGGAGTGAGCTGGGGAATGGGGATTGAGCTGGAGAAAGGGGAAGGAGCTAGAGAATGGGGAAGGAGCTAGAGAATGGGGAAGGAGCTAGAGAGAGGTGAGTGAGCTGGAGAAAGGTGAGAGAGCTGGAGAATAGGGAAGGCGCTGGAGAATGGGGAAGGAGCTGGAGGATGGGACATCAGCTGTGGAATGGGGAGTGAGCTGGAGAATGGGGAGTGAGCTGTTGAATGGGGAGAGTGCTGGAGAAGCGGGAGTGAGCTGGAGAATGGGGATGAGCTGGAGAATGGGGAGAGTGCTGGAGAATCGGGAGTGAGCTAGGGAATGGGGTGTGAGCTGGAGAATGGGGAGTGAGCTGGAGAATGGGGCATGAGCTGGAGAATGGGGAGAGTGCTGGAGAATGGGGAGTGAGCTGGGGAATGGGGAGTGAGCTGGAGAATGGGGAGAGTGCTGGAGAATGGGGAGAGTGCTGGAGAATGGGGAGTGAGCTGGAGAATGGGGAGTGAGCTGGAGAACGGAGTGTGCTGGAGAATGGGGAGTGAGCTGGAGAATGGGGAGTGAGCTGGGGAATGGGGGAGTGAGCTGGAGAATGGGGGAGTGAGCTGGAGAATGGGGAATGAGCTGGAGAATACGGAAGGAGCTGAAGAATGGAGAGTTAGCTGGAGAATGGGGAGTGAGTTGGAGAACGGGAAAAGAGCTGGAGAACGGGGAGTGAACTGGAGAATAAGGAAGGAACTAGAGAATAGGGAGTGAGCTGGAGAATGCGGAAGGAGCTGGAGAATGGGGAGTGAGTTGAAAAATGGGGAAGGAGCTGGAGAATGGGGAGTGAGCAGGAGAATAGGGAAGGAGCTGGAGAATCGGGAAGGAGCTGGAGAATGGGCAGTGAGCTGGAGAATGGGGAAGGAGCTGGAGAATGGGGGAGCGAGCAGGAGAATGGGGAAGGAGCTAGAGAGAGGTGAGTGAGCTGGAGAAAGGTGAGAGAGCTGGAGAATAGGGAAGGCGCTGGAGAATGGGGAAGGAGCTGGAGGATGGGACATCAGCTGTGGAATGGGGAGTGAGCTGGAGAATGGGGAGTGAGCTGGGGAATGGGGAGTGAGCTGGGGAATGGGGATTGAGATGGAGAAAGGGGAAGGAGCTAGAGAATGGGGAAGGAGCTGGAGAATGGGGAAGGAGCTAGAGAGAGGTGAGTGAGCTGGAGAAAGGTGAGAGAGCTGGAGAATAGGGAAGGCGCTGGAGAATGGGGAAGGAGCTGGAGGATGGGACATCAGCTGTGGAATGGGGAGTGAGCTGGAGAATGGGGAGTGAGCTGTTGAATGGGGAGAGTGCTGGAGAAGCGGGAGTGAGCTGGAGAATGGGGATGAGCTGGAGAATGGGGAGAGTGCTGGAGAAGCGGGAGTGAGCTAGGGAATGGGGAGTGAGCTGGAGAATGGGGAGTGAGCTGGAGAATGGGGCATGAGCTGGAGAATGGGGAGAGTGCTGGACAATGGGGAGTGAGCTGGGGAATGGGGAGTGAGCTGGAGAATGGGGAGAGTGCTGGAGAATGGGGAGAGTGCTGGAGAATGGGGAGTGAGCTGGGGAATGGGGAGAGTGCTGGAGAAGCGGGAGTGAGCTGCGGAATGGGGAGTGAGCTGGAGAATGGGGAGTGAGCTGGAGAACGGAGTGTGCTGGAGAATGGGGAGTGAGCTGGAGAATGGGGAGTGAGCTGGAGAATGGGGGAGTGAGCTGGGGAATGGGGGAGTGAGCTGGAGAATGGGGAATGAGCTGGAGAATAAGGAAGGAGTTGAAGAATGGAGAGTTAGCTGGAGAATGGGGAGTGAGCTGGAGAATGGGGAAAGAGCTGGAGCATGGGGAGTGTGCTGGAGAATGGAGAGTTAGCTGGAGAATGGGGAGTGAGTTGGAGAACGGGAAAAGAGCTGGAGAACGGGGAGTGAACTGGAGAATAAGGAAGGAACTAGAGAATAGGGAGTGAGCTGGAGAATGCGGAAGGAGCTGGAGAATGGGGAGTGAGTTGAAAAATGGGGAAGGAGCTGGAGAATGGGGAGTGAGCAGGAGAATAGGGAAGGAGCTGGAGAATCGGGAAGGAACTGGAGAATGGGCAGTGAGCTGGAGAATGGGGAAGGAGCTGGAGAATGGGGGAGCGAGCAGGAGAATGTGGAATGAGCTGGAGAAGAGGGAAGGAGCTGGAGAATGGAGGGTCAGCTGGAGAATGGGGAGTGAGCTGGAGATTGCGCAGTGAGCTGGAGAATGGGGAGTGAGCTGGAGAATGGGGAGTGAGCTGGAGAATGGGGAGTGAGCTGGGGAATGGGGATTGAGATGGAGAAAGGGGAAGGAGCTAGAGAATGGGGAAGGAGCTAGAGAGAGGTGAGTGAGCTGGAGAAAGGTGAGAGAGCTGGAGAATAGGGAAGGCGCTGGAGAATGGGGAAGGAGCTGGAGGATGGGACGTCAGCTGTGGAATGGGGAGTGAGCTGAAGAATGGGGAGTGAGCTGTTGAATGGGGAGAGTGCTGGAGAAGCGGGAGTGAGCTGGAGAATGGGGATGAGCTGGAGAATGGGGAGAGTGCTGGAGAAGCGGGAGTGAGCTAGGGAATGGGGAGTGAGCTGGAGAATGGGGAAGGAGCTGGAGAATGGGGGAGCGAGCAGGAGAATGGGGAATGAGCTGGAGAAGAGGGAAGGAGCTGGAGAATGGAGGGTTAGCTGGAGAATGGGGAGTGAGCTGGAGTTTGTGCAGTGAGCTGGAGAATGGGGAGTGAGCTGGAGAATGGGGAGTGAGCTGGAGAATGGGGAGTGAGCTGGGGAATGGGGATTGAGATGGAGAAAGGGGAAGGAGCGAGAGAATGGGGAAGGAGCTGGAGAATGGGGAAGGAGCTAGAGAGAGGTGAGTGAGCTGGAGAATGGTGAGAGAGCTGGAGAATAGGGAAGGCGCTGGAGAATGGGGAAGGAGCTGGAGGATGGGACATCAGCTGTGGAATGGGGAGTGAGCTGGAGAATGGGGAGTGAGCTGGGGAATGGGGATTGAGCTGGGGAATGGGGATTGAGCTGGAGAAAGGGGAAGGAGCTAGAGAATGGGGAAGGAGCTGGAGAATGGGGAAGGAGCTAGAGAGAGGTGAGTGAGCTGGAGAAAGGTGAGAGAGCTGGAGAATAGGGAAGGCGCTGGAGAATGGGGAAGGAGCTGGAGGATGGGACATCAGCTGTGGAATGGGGAGTGAGCTGGAGAATGGGGAGTGAGCTGTTGAATGGGGAGAGTGCTGGAGAATGGGGAGAGTGCTGGAGAAGCGGGAGTGAGCTGGAGAATGGGGATGAGCTGGAGAATGGGGAGAGTGTTGGAGAAGCGGGAGTGAGCTAGGGAATGGGGAGTGAGCTGGAGAATGGGGAGTGAGCTGGAGAATGGGGCATGAGCTGGAGAATGGGGAGAGTGCTGGAGAATGGGGAGTGAGCTGGGGAATGGGGAGTGAGCTGGAGAATGGGGAGAGTGCTGGAGAATGGGGAGAGTGCTGGAGAATGGGGAGTGAGCTGGAGAATGGGGAGTGAGCTGGAGAACGGAGTGTGCTGGAGAATGGGGAGTGAGCTGGAGAATGGGGAGTGAGCTGGAGAATGGGGGAGTGAGCTGGAGAATGGGGGAGTGAGCTGGAGAATGGGGAATGAGCTGGAGAATAGGGAAGGAGCTGAAGAATGGAGAGTTAGCTGGAGAATGGGGAGTGAGCTGGAGAATGGGGAAAGAGCTGGAGCATGGGGAGTGTGCTGGAGAATGGAGAGTTAGCTGGAGAATGGGGAGTGAGTTGGAGAACGGGAAAAGAGCTGGAGAACGGGGAGTGAACTGGAGAATAAGGAAGGAACTAGAGAATAGGGAGTGAGCTGGAGAATGCGGAAGGAGCTGGAGAATGGGGAGTGAGTTGAAAAATGGGGAAGGAGCTGGAGAATGGGGAGTGAGCAGGAGAATAGGGAAGGAGCTGGAGAATCGGGAAGGAGCTGGAGAATGGGCAGTGAGCTGGAGAATGGGGAAGGAGCTGGAGAATGGGGGAGCGAGCAGGAGAATGTGGAATGAGCTGGAGAAGAGGGAAGGAGCTGGAGAATGGAGGGTCAGCTGGAGAATGGGGAGTGAGCTGGAGATTGCGCAGTGAGCTGGAGAATGGGGAGTGAGCTGGAGAATGGGGAGTGAGCTGGAGAATGGGGAGTGAGCTGGGGAATGGGGATTGAGATGGAGAAAGGGGAAGGAGCTAGAGAATGGGGAAGGAGCTGGAGAATGGGGAAGGAGCTAGAGAGAGGTGAGTGAGCTGGAGAAAGGTGAGAGAGCTGGAGAATAGGGAAGGCGCTGGAGAATGGGGAAGGAGCTGGAGGATGGGACATCAGCTGTGGAATGGGGAGTGAGCTGAAGAATGGGGAGTGAGCTGTTGAATGGGGAGAGTGCTGGAGAAGCGGGAGTGAGCTGGAGAATGGGGATGAGCTGGAGAATGGGGAGAGTGCTGGAGAAGCGGGAGTGAGCTAGGGAATGGGGAGTGAGCTGGAGAATGGGGAGTGAGCTGGAGAATGGGGCATGAGCTGGAGAATGGGGAGAGTGCTGGAGAATGGGGAGTGAGCTGGGGAATCGGGAGTGAGCTGTTGAATGGGGAGAGTGCTGGAGAATGGGGAGTGAGCTGGAGAAGCGGGAGTGAGCTGGGAAATGGGGAGTGAGCTGGAGAATGGGGAGTGAGCTGGAGAATGGGGAGTGAGCTGGAGAACGGAGTGTGCTGGAGAATGGGGAGTGATCTGGAGAATGGGGAGTGAGCTGGAGAATGGGGGAGTGAGCTGGAGAATGGGGAATGAGCTGGAGAATAGGGAAGGAGCTGAAGAATGGAGAGTTAGCTGGAGAATGGGGAGTGAGCTGGAGAACGGGAAAAGAGCTGGAGAAAGGGGAGTGAACTGGAGAATAGGGAAGGAACTACAGAATAGGGAGTGAGCTGGAGAATGGGGAAGGAGCTGGAGAATGGGGAGTGAGTTGGAAAATGGGGAAGGAGCTGGAGAATGGGGAAGGAGCTGGAGAATGGGAAGTGAGCTGGAGAATGGGGAAGGAGCTGGAGAATAGGGAGGGAGCTGGAGAATGGGGAGTGAGCTGGAGAATAAGGAAGGAGCTGGAGATTCGAGAGTATGCTGGAGAATGGGCAGTGAGCTGGAGAATGGGGAGTGAGCTGGAGAATGGCTAGTGAGCTGGAGAATGGCGAGAGTGCTGGAGAATAGGGAAGGAGCTGGAGAATCGAGAGTAAGCTGGAGAATGGGCAGTGAGCTGGAGAATGGGGAGTGAGCTGGAGAATGGGGAGTGAGCTGGAGAATGGGGAGTGAACTGGAGAATGGGGATTGAGATGGAGAAAGGGGAAGGAGCTAGAGAATGGGGAAGGAGCTGGAGAATGGGGAAGGAGCTGGAGAATCGGGAAGGAGCTGGAGAATGGGCAGTGAGCTGGAGAATGGGAGTGAGCTGGAGAATGGGGAGTGAGCTGGAGAATGGGGATTGAGATGGAGAAAGGGGAAGGAGCTGGAGAATGGGGAGTGAGCTGGAGAATAGTGAAGGAGCTGGAGAATCGGGAAGGAGCTGGAGAATGGGCAGTGAGCTGGAGAATGGGGAAGGAGCTGGAGAATGGGGGAGTGAGCAGGAGAATGGGGAATGAGCTGGAGAAGAGGGAAGGAGCTGGAGAATGGAGGGTTAGCTCGAGAATGGGGAGTGAGCTGGAGATTTCGCAGTGAGCTGGAGAATGGGGAGTGAGCTGGAGAATGGGGAGTGAGCTGGAGAATGGGGAGTGAGCTGGAGAATGGGGAGTGAGCTGGGGAATGGGGATTGAGATGGAGAAAGGGGAAGGAGCTAGAGAATGGGGAAGGAGCTGGAGAATGGGGAAGGAGCTAGAGAGAGGTGAGTGAGCTGGAGAAAGGTGAGAGAGATGGAGAATGGGGAGTGAGCTGGAGAATGGGGATTGAGATGGAGAAAGGGGAAGGAGCTCGAGAATGGGGAAGGAGCTGGAGAATGGGGAAGGAGCTAGAGAGAGGTGAGTGAGCTGGAGAATGGGGATTGAGATGGAGAAAGGGGAAGGCGCTGGAGAATGGGGGAGTGAGCAGGAGAATGGGGAATGAGCTGGAGAAGAGGGAAGGAGCTGGAGAATGCAGGGTTAGCTGGAGAATGGGAAGAGAGCTGGAGATTGCGCAGTGAGCTGGAGAATGGGGAGTGAGCTGGAGAATGGGGAGTGAGCTGGGGAATGGGGAGTGAGCTGGAGAATAGTGAAGGAGCTGGAGAATGGGGAGTGAGCAGGTGAATGGATAGTGAGCTGGAGAATGGGGAGTGTGCTGGAGAATGGGGAGTGAGCTGAAGAATAGGGAAGGAGCTGGAGAATCGGGAAGGACCTGGAGAATGGGCAGTGAGCTGGAGAATGGGGAAGGAGCTGGAGAATGGGGGAGTGAGGAGGAGAATGGGGAATGAGCTGGAGAATAGGGAAGGAGGTGGAGAATGGAGGGTTAGCTGGAGAATGGGGAGTGAGCTGGAGATTGCGCAGTGAGCTGGAGAATGGGGAGTGAGCTGGAGAATGGGGAGTGAGCTGGAGAATGGGGAGTGAGCTGGGGAATGGGGATTGAGATGGAGAAAGGGGAAGGAGCTAGAGAATGGGGAAGGAGCTAGAGAATGGGGAAGGAGCTCGAGAGAGGTGAGTGAGCTGGAGAAAGGTGAGAGAGCTGGAGAATAGGGAAGGCGCTGGAGAATGGGGAAGGAGCTGGAGGATGGGACATCAGCTGGGGAATGGGGAGTGAGCTGGAGAATGGGGAGTGAGCTGGGGAATGGGGAGTGAGCTGGAAAATGGGGAGTGAGCTGGAGAATGGGGAGTGAGCTGGAGAATGGGGAGAGTGCTGGAGAATAGGGAAGGAGCTGGAGAATCGAGAGTAAGCTGGAGAATGGGCAGTGAGCTAGAGAATGGGGAGTGAGCTGGAGAATGGGGAGTGAGCTGGAGAATGGGGATTGAGATGGAGAAAGGGGAAGGAGCTAGAGAATGGGGAAGGAGCTGGAGAATGGGGAAGGAGCTAGAGTGAGGTGAGGGAGCTGGAGAATTGGGATTGAGATGGAGAAAGGGGAAGGAGCTGGAGAATGTGGAGTGACCTGGAGAATAGTGAAGGAGCTGGAGAATGGGGAGTGAGCAGGTGAATGGAGAGTGAGCTGGAGAATGGGGAGTGAGCTGAAGAATGGGGTGTGAGCTGGAGAATAGGGAAGGAGCTGGAGAATCAGGAAGGAGCTGGAGAATGGGCAGTGAGCTGGAGAATGGGGAAGGAGCTGGAGAATGGGGGAGTGAGCAGGAGAATGGGGAATGGGCTGGAGAAGAGGGAAGGTGCTGGAGAATGGAGGGTTAGCTGGAGAATGGGGAGTGAGCTGGAGATTGCGCAGTGAGCTGGAGAATGGGGAGTGAGCTGGAGAATGGGGAGTGAGCTGGAGAATGGGGAGTGAGCTGGGGAATGGGGATTGAGATGGAGAAAGGGGAAGGAGCTAGAGAATGGGGAAGGAGCTGGCGAATGGGGAAGGAGCTGGCGAATGGGGAAGGAGCTAGAGAGAGGTGAGTGAGCTGGAGAAAGGTGAGAGAGCTGGAGAATAGGGAAGGCGCTGGAGAATGGGGAAGGAGCTGGAGGATGGGACATCAGCTGTGGAATGGGGAGTGAGCTGGAGAATGGGGAGTGAGCTGGGGAATGGGGAGTGAGCTGGAGAATGGGGAGAGTGGTGGACAATGGGGAGTGAGCAGTGGAATGGGGAGTGAGCTGGAAAATGGGGAGAGTGCTGGAGAATGGGGAGTGAGCTGGAGAATGGGGAGTGAGCTGGAGAATGGGGAGAGTGCTGGAGAAGCGGGAGTGAGCTGAAGAATGGGGATGAGCTGGAGAATGGGGAGAGTGCTGGAGAATGGGGAGAGTGCTGGAGAATGGGGAGTGAGCAGGAGAATGGGCAGTGAGCTGGAGAATGGGGAGTGAGCTGGAGAATGGGGAGTGAGCTGGAGAATGGGGATTGAGATGGAGAAAGGGGAGTGAGCTGGAGAATGGGGATTGAGATGGAGAAAGGGGAAGGAGCTAGAGAATGGGGAAGGAGCTAGAGAGAGGTGGGTGAGCTGGAGAAAGGTGAGAGAGCTGGAGAATAGGGAAGGAGCTGGAGGATGGGACATGAGCTGGGGAATGGGGAGTGACCTGGAGAAGGAGCTGGAGAATGGGGAGTGAGCTGGAGAATGGGGAGTGAGCTGGAGAATGGGGAGAGTGCTGGAGAATGGGGAGAGTGCTGGAGAAGCGGGAGTGAGCTGGAGAATGGGGATGAGCTGGAGAATGGGGAGAGTGCTGGGGAAGCGGGAGTGAGCTAGGGAATGGGAAGTGAGCTGGAGAATGGGGAGTGAGCTGGAGAATGGGGAGAGTGCTGGACAATGGGGAGTGAGCTGGGGAATGGGGAGTGAACTGGAGAATGGGGAGTGAGCTGGGGAATGGGGAGTGAGCTGGGGAATGGGGAGTGAGCTGGGGAATGGGGAGTGAGCTGGTGAATGGGGCATGAGCTGGAGAATGGGGAGAGTGCTGGACAATGGGGAGTGAGCTGGGGAATGGGGAGTGAGCTGGAGAATGGGGAGAGTGCTGGAGAATGGGGAGTGAGCTGGAGAATGGGGAGTGAGCTGGGGAATGGGGAGTGAGCTGGTGAATGGGGTGAGTGCTGGAGAAGTGGGAGTGAGCTGGGGAATGGGGAGTGAGCTGGAGAATGGGGAGTGAGCTGGAGAATGGGGAGTAAGCTGGAGAACGGAGAGTGCGCTGGAGAATGGGGAGTGAGCTGGAGAATGGGGAGTGTGCTGGAGAATGCGGGAGTGAGATGGAGAATGGGGACTGGGCTGGAGAATAGGGAAGGAGCTGAAGAATGGAGAGTTAGCTGGAGAATGTGGAGTGAGCTGGAGAATGGGGAAAGAGCTGGAGCATGGGGAGAGAGCTGGAGAATGGAGAGTGAGCTGGAGAATGTGGAGTGAGCTGGAGAATGGGGAAAGAGCTGGAGAATGGGGAGAGAGCTGGAGAATGGAGAGTGAGCTGGAGAATGTGGAGTGAGCTGGAGAATGGGGAAAGAGCTGGAGAATGGGGAGTGAGCTGGAGAATGGGGGAGTGAGCTGGAGAATGGGGGAGTGAGATGGAGAATGGGGAATGAGCTGGAGAATAGGAAAGGAGCTGAAGAATGGAGAGTTAGCTGGAGAATGGGGAGTGAGCTGGAGAATGGGGAGTGAGCTGGAGCATGGGGAGTGAGCTGGAGAATGGAGAGTTAGCTGGAGAATGGGGAGTGAGTTGGAGAACGGGAAAAGAGCTGGAGAACGGGGAGTGAACTGGAGAATAGGGAGTGAGCTGGAGAATGGGGAAGGAGCTGGAGAATGGGGAAGGAGGTGGAGAATGGGGAGTGAGCTGGAGAATGGGGAGTTAGCTGGAGAATGGGGAGTTAGCTGGAGAATGGGGAAGGAGCTGGAGAATGGGGAAGGAGCTGGAGAATGGGGCAGGAGCTGGAGAATAGGGAGGGAGCTGGAGAAAGGGGAGTGAGCTGGAGAATGGGGAGTGAGCTGGAGAATGGGGAGTGAGCTGGAGAATGGGGAGTTCGCTGGAGAATGGGGAGAGTGCTGGAGAAGCGGGAGTGAGCTGGGGAATGGGGAGTGAGCTGGAGAATTGGGCATGAGCTGAGGAATGGGGAGACTGCTGGACAATGGGGTGTGAGCTGGGGAATGGAGAGTGAGCTGGAGAATGGGGAGTGAGCTGGAGAATAGGAAAGGAGCTGGAGAATCGAGAGTAAGCTGGAGAATGGGCAGTGAGCTGGAGAATGGGGAGTGAACTGGAGAATGGGGAGTGAGCTGGAGAATGGGGAGTGAGATGGAGAAAGGGGTAGGAGCTAGAGAATGGGGATTGAGATGGAGAAAGGGGAAGGAGCTGGAGAATGGGGAGTGAGCTGGAGAAGGAGCTGGAGAATGGGGAGTGAGCTGGAGAATAGGGAAGGAGCTGGAGAATGGGGAGTGAGCTGGTGAATGGGGAGTGAGCTGGAGAATGGGGAGTGAGCTGGAGAATGGGGAAGGAGCTGGAGAATGGGGAGTGAGCTGGAGAATAGGGAAGGAGCTGGAGAATCGGGAAGGAGCTGGAGAATGGGCAGTGAGCTGGAGAATGGGGAAGGAGCTGGAGAATGGGGGAGTGAGCAGGAGAATGGGGAATGAGCTGGAGAATAGGGAAGGAGCTGGAGAATGGAGGGTTAGCTGGAGAATGGGGAGTGAGCTGGAGATTGCGCAGTGAGCTGGAGAATGGGGAGTGAGCTGGAGAATGCGCAATGAGCTGGAGAATGGGGAGTGAGCTGGAGAATGGGGAGTGAGCTGGGGAATGGGGATTGAGCTGGGGAATGGGGAGTGAGCTGGAGAATGGGGAGAGTGCTGGAGAAGCGGGAGTGAGCTGGAGAATAGGGAAGGCGCTGGAGAATGGGGTGAGTGCTGGAGAAGCTGGAGTGAGCTGTCGAATGGGGAGTGAGCTGGAGAATGGGGAGTGATCTGGAGAATGGGGCATCAGCTGGAGAATGGGGAGACTGCTGGACAATGGGGAGTGAGCTGGGGAATGGGGAGTGAGCTGGAGAATGGTGAGAGTGCTGGAGAATGGGGAGTAAGCTGGGAAATGGGGAGTGAGCTGGAGAATGGGGAGTGAGTTGGAGAATGGGGTGTGAGCTGGAGGTAGGGAAGTGAGCAGGAGAATGGGGAGTGAGCTGGAGAATGGGGAAGGAGCTGGAGAATGCAGAGTGAGCTGGAGAATGGGGAGTGAGCTGGAGAATGGGGAGTGAGCTGGAGAATGGGGAAGGAGCTGGAGAATAGGGAGGGAGCTGGAGAATGGGGATTGAGCTGGAGAATGGGGATTGAGCTGGAGAATGGGGAGTTAGCTGGAGAATGGGGAAGGAGCTGGAGAATGGGGAAGGAGCTGGAGAATAGGGAACGAGCTGGAGAATAGGGAACGAGCTGGAGAATGGGGAGTTAGCTGGAGAATGGGGAGAGTGCTGGTGAAGCGGGTGTGAGCTGGGGAATGGGGAGTGAGCTGGAGAATGGGGCATGAGCTGGAGAATGGGGAGAGTGCTGGAGAATAGGGAAGGCGCTAGAGAATAGGGAAGGAGCTGGAGAATGGGGAGTGAGCTGGGGAATGGGGAGTGAGCTGGAGAATACGGAAAGCGCTGGAGAATAGGGAAGGCGCTAGAGAATAGGGAAAGTGCTGGAGAATGGAGAAAGAGCGGGAGGATGGGGAAGGAGCTGGAGGATGGGGAGGGAGCTGGAGGATGGGACATGAGTTAGGGAATGGGGAATGAGCTGGAGAATGGGGAGTGAGCTGGAGAATGGGGAGTGAGCTGGAGAATGGGGAGTGAGCAGGAGAATACGGAAAGCGCTGGAGAATAGGGAAGGCGCTAGAGAATAGGGAAGGTGCTGGAGAATGGAGAAAGAGCGGGAGAATGGGGAGTGAGCTGGAGAATGGGGAGTGTGCTGGAGAATGGGGAGAGAGCTGGAGAATGGGGAGTGAGCTGGAGAATAGGGAGTGAGCTGGAGAATGGGGAGAGTGCTGGAGAATGGGGAGAGTGCTGGAGAATGGGGAGAGTGCTGGAGAATGGGGAGAGTGCTGGAGAATGGGGAATGAGCTGGGGAATTGGGAGTGAGCTCGAGAATGGGGAGAGAGCTGGAGAATGGGGAGAGAGCTGGAGAATGGGGAGTGAGCTGGGGATTGGGGAGTGTGCTGGGGAATGGGGAGAGTGCTGGAGAAGCGGGAGTGAGCTGGACATTGGGGATGAGCTGGAGAATGCGGTGTGAGCTGGAGAATGGGGAGTGAGCTGGAGAATGGGGAGTGAGCTGGAGAATGGGGAGTGAGCTGGAGAACGGAGTGTGCTGGAGAATGGGGAGTGAGCTGGAGAATGGGGAGAGTGCTGGAGAATGTGGAGTGAGCTGGAGAATGGGGAGAGTGCTGGAGAATGTGGAGTGAGCTGGAGAATGGGGAGAGTGCTGGAGAATGGGGAATGAGCTGGGGAATTGGGAGTGAGCTAGAGAATGGGGAGAGAGCTGGGGATTGGGGAGTGTGCTGGGGAATGGGGAGTGAGCTGGGGAATGGGGAGTGAGCTGGAGAAGCGGGAGTGAGCTGGAGAATGGGGAGAGTGGAGTCAGTGAGGTCCTCTTCATAACACTCACTCTCTGAATCAAGGCTAAACCCCTCAGGCTAGGCCATCTCTCTATTCTAAAAAAAGTAATCTGTTGATTATTTACAATTCTTCCTCAAAATAATGTTTTCTCTTGACCCATACCTGCCCTATATTTCTGTGTCATGTCTTTCTCTCAGTTAACAAGTCATAAATTTGCTCTTCCCTTCACTCAAGAAAACCTTATAATTAATTAGCTGTTTAAATCAAATGTTGAAGTCTCCCTCATTTCGATTTGAATGAGGTATGTCTGATGCTATGAAAGATCGTTATTTGTTTGATGCAGTCAGCTGAGGAGATTGCAAAGATCAGAAAGAATCCTTTACCTGGTCAGAACACAGCAGCAACAAATTATAGTTATACAGCAACTGTAATCTCTTAGAAGACTGCAAAGAAGCTTATCAAACAAAGTATACCACTGAGCCACAGGACAGCTACAAATGGGTAGGTTTTAAGGGGCATCTTAAAAGAGAAGAGGGAGAGGGAGAATACCACCAGGCCATTGGCTCCCCGGAGTCTCCGGGAACAGGTTCGATGTTCAGAATCCTGTGGGAACAGTAACACCATCCTGTCTCCCTAAAGTCTGGCCATCCCAAGAGCTGAAATCCCAGCTACCCAGGTTGGAGCAATTCTAACTGGGAGTGAATATGAGGAGCACAGATACTCAGCAGAATGGTGGGTTCTCGGAGGTTACAGATTACGGCAAGGCCAGCTGGGGATTTGAAAACCAAGATAAGGCTATTCCAATTGGTTTGCTCCTTGACCAGGAGCTAATGTAGGTCAGTGAGTACAGGGGTGAAAGGGGAATACATGTTGTGGTGTAGTAAGACATGGGCAGCAGAAATTGTGATGTCCTGAGGTGGAGGTGCAGGTGTTGGACTGGGGTGGACAAAGTTATAAAGGGCAAAAGTTGGTACTGCAGATGCTGGAGAGTGAGTTCAGACTAGAGTGGTGCTGGAAAAGCACAGCAGGTCAGGCAGCATCCGAGGAGCAGGAAAATCGATGTTTCGGGCAAAAGTCCTTCATCAGGAATAGAGGCAGGGTACCTGCAGAGTGGAGAGATAAGCTAGAGGGGGGTGGGGGGTGGGGAGAAAGTAGCATAGAGTACAATAGGTGAGTGGGGGAGGGGATGAAGGTGATAGGTCAGGGAGGAGAGGGTGGAGTGGATAGGTGGAAAAGGAGCTGGGCAGGTCGGACAAGTCCGGACAAGTCATGGGGACAGTGTTGAGCTGGAAGTTTGGAACTGGGGTGAGGTGGGGGAAGGGGAAATGAGGAAACTGTTGAAGTCCACATTGATGCCCTGGGGTTGAAGTGTTCCGAGGCGGAAGATGAGGCGTTCTTCCTCCAGGCGTCTGGTGGTGAGGGAGTGGCGGTGAAGGAGGCCCAGGACCTCCATGTCCTCGGCAGAGTGGGAGGGGGAGTTGAAATGTTGGGCCACGGGGCGGTGTGGTTGATTGGTGCGGGTGTCTCGGAGATGTTCCCTAAAGCGCTCTGCTAGGAGGCGCCCAGTCTCCCCAATGTAGAGGAGACTGCATTGGGAGCAACGGATACAATAAATGATATTGGTGGATGTGCAGGTAAAACTTTGATGGATGTGGAAGGCTCCTTTGGGGCCTTGGATGGAGGTGAGGGAGGAGGTGTGGGCGCAGGTTTTACAGTTCCTGCTGTGGCAGGGGAAGGTGCCAGGATGGGAGGGTGGGTTGTAGGGGGGCATGGACCTGACCAGGTAGTCACGGAGGGAACGGTCTTTGCGGAAAGCGGAAAGGGGTGGGGAGGGAAATATATCCCTGGTGGTGGGGTCTGTTGGAGGTGGTAGAAATGTTGTCAGATGATTTGGTTTATGCGAAGATTGGTAGGGTGGAAAGTCAGGACTTAGGGGTTCTGTGCTTGTTACAGTTGGAGGGGTGGGGTTTGAGGGCAGAGGGCCGGGATGTGGATGTGATGCATTGGAGTTAAATATCACACAACCCCAGGTTATAGTCCAACAGGTTTATTTGGAAGCACTAGCTTTCGGAGCGCTGCTCCTTCATCAGTTAGCTAGTGGAGTAGGATTGCAGCAGCTGGCGCTTCTAAGTAAACCTGTTGGACTATAATCTGGTGTTGTGTGATTTTTAACCATGTCCTGAGGGTCTGAGCAGCCAGGAGCACAGTAGGATTAAACAATCTGCAAGATCACAAAGCGTACAGCTGAGGGATTCAGCTGCAGGGAAGCTGTGACTGGAGAGACAATGGGTAAGATTACAGAGATGGAATAGATAGTCTGGGTGATGGCACAAAAATAAGATCAGAGGCTTATTCCAGGTTCAAATGTGACACTAAAGTTGTGAACAAACTGACTTATCCTCACACTGCTGCGAGAGAGGGATGTGGAGTTGGTAAATAGGGAATAGGGTTTGGAATAAAAACTGGATTTCTGCAGAAACTCGGCATGTCTGTTAGCATCTGGTGGGGAGAGAGAGAGAGAGAGAGAGAGAGAAAAAGAAAGAGCAGGCCCAACCTACTCAGCCTCTCCTCGTCCCTGGCATCAGTTGAGTGAACCTTCTGTGAATTGGCTCAAATGGCAGTCTGTTGTTCCTCAGATAAAGGGCCCAAAACTGTTCACAGTATTCCAGCTGGGATCGAATCCCTGTCATCTGTTTTACTACAGAAGTTTAGGTGATGGTAGTTGACATGTGTGTTTCTCAAATTATGAATAAACATCAAAATAACTATATCATCTTGGATAATTTATTGCAGGATTGAAATTCATATCTGTACTAATTTTATTTTTTTAAAAAGTGAGAGTTAACTCACACATTAAATTTCCTGGTACAAAACCAAAAACACCGAAACAGAAGTTGCTAGTGAAATTCAGCAGGTCTGGCAGCATCTGTGAAGAAAACGTTCTGAACATGGGTCACTGGACTCAAAACATTAACTCTGTTTCATCTACTGAGCGTCTCCAGCACTTTCTGGTTCTGATTCTGATCTTGAACATCCACAATTCTTTGTTTTATTTTAGATTTTCTGAGGAATACTTTTAATTATTGGGAATTGATACACTAGTGACGTTACTTTAACTAATATTATTCAGGTCCAAAAGTCCAGTCACACTTTAATAGGAGGAGGAGCTGGATTGGGTGAGAGAGCGATTTGACTGTGCCTCCAACAGAGGTCACTGTCTGCTGCTAAATACTTCTCCAGTACAGGTATATTGGAGCCTGCAAGCTGCTCTCCCTCCTGTTAGATTAACAAATTCTAAGTCTACTATTTAAGGCTCATTAGTAAACTATTAATAGAATTCACAAAGCCCAGCAATTAGCAATAATTTCTGGCCTGTGCTGAAAACAGACTTTGTGTCGCCCATTCAGATAGCTCAAAGTCAGCCTTTTAATTCCATTGATTTACAGTAGTTCCATATCCTTTCATAGTCTTATGCTACAGCAATCGTTTACAAACCTTTCATTCTCCTAGAATCTAAAACCATACGCAGGATCGCATTCTACTACAGGATGCTGTGACATGAGGCGATCTGGATCAGCACAGGCTTGGAGGGCCGAAGGGCCTGTTCCTGTGCTGGAATGTTCTTTGTTCTTTGTGAGAGGGGGAAAATTCAAAGGAGATGTGAGGGACAAAGTTTTCACATAGAGACTGGTAGGAGTCTGGAAAGCACTGCCAGAGGTGGTGGTGGATTTAGGTATTGAAGGGAGGGATTTTTAGATTAGCACATGAATATGTAAGTAATGGAGGGATATAGACCAAGCCCAGGTAGAAGGGGTTAGTTTAATTTGGCGCCATGTTTGGCAAAATATTGTGGGCCAAAGGACCTGTTCCTGTGCTGTTTGATGATTTCTGTTTGACAGTTTTAGATTAGATTCCCTACAGTGTGGAAACAGGCCCTTCGGCCCAACAAGTCCACACCGACCCTCCGAAGAGCAACCCCCCCCCACTAATGCACCTAACAACTATGGACAATTTAGCATGACCAATTCACCTGACCTGCACATCTTTGGAATGTGGGAGGAAACCGGAGCACCCGGAGGAAACCCACGCAGACACGGGGAGAATGTGCAAACTCCACACAGTCAGTTAACCGAGGCTGAAATCGAACCTGGGACCCTGGCGCTGTGAGGCAACAGTGCTAACCAATGAGCCAGCTTTGTACGAGAAAGTACTTCCTGATGTCACAACTCAATGGCCCAGCTCATTTTTTTTACATTTATGGCCCTTTCTTTTTGATATGCACCCCACCCCCAGAGAAACATCTGGATCTGTCCTATTAAAGTTTTCACACTCTGAATGCATTGACCAGACCATCTCCCAGTCTGATACAGTCAGGTGAATGACACTTTGTATCACCAGACTAAATTTCCTTTTCCCACTCAGAGACAGTTGCATTAGATTTCTGTCCACTATGACTCAGATCCACAACACCATCAATGTAGAGTTGATTAACCATTAAAGCGTCCCTGCAGTTTCTGTATTGCCTGAATTATCAGCAAGGCAGCATCTGCTACCTAGTCCTGATGACTCCACGTGTGGGGCTTGTTCAGCCATTTCAGAGGCCGTTAAGAGTCAGCCACATTGCTGTGGGTCTGGAGTCACATGGAAGCCAGACCAGGTGTGGACGACAGGTTTCCTTCCCTGAAGGACATTAGTGAACCATATTTTATTTTACACAGTAAAAGATAGTTTCATAGTCATCATTACTGAGACTAACTTTCAGTTCCAGATCTATCATACTCTATGTCATGTTGTATGGTTGTGTGGTTCCACCTTTAATGGAGAGAGGGAGTAACATTAAAAAAATTAAGACAAAGGATTTCAAATTATTGCCCAGAGTCACCGTTCCGCTTTGGGGCACAATAAGTAATTTGACTCAAGGTGCACGGTGAGCTCAGGGTTACATTGATCCAGGTCCCGGTGTTGAAGGAGAAAACAGACACAGACCATGTTCCTTACTGGGAGGTTAATTTACAGGATGTCGGTGATTCCTCCTGCCCCTATCCCCATCCCAGCCTCAGCAATCTCCTAGCTGGTTCTCTGAAATTACATTAAATCAAGCTGCTAGAACTTGATGAAAAATCGTTAACATAGATCTCCGAGCCCAGAGGCAGGGACACTGCCACAACACTCTAGCAATAAATTGAAACAAAGAGCAGCAAAAAGCCCAGAACAAGAACTGTTTTATTGTTCTCAGATCTCATTGCAAAACAGAGTCTGGCATGCAATTTGCGTTCCTGCTTGGTGTACCTATATACCTTCTTTATGTGTCTTGTGTGAATACCCCCAAATTTCTTTGAACATCAACATTTAACAGTTTCACACTGTTTAAAAAAATACACATTAAATTCCATCTGCCTTGACTCTGACTCTTTCACTTGTCTATATCTCTACACTCTCTGTGTGCTCTTTACAGCTGGAATTCTTCCCCCTGTGAATCTGTGAATCTTCCCCCGTGCTATTTCCTGATTTTTCTGAGCCAAGATCCTCTCTCACTAATACTCTGTGCCATTCTATATTATTATCTATCATTATCATGATTAAGCTTACCCTTGCTTCTTATCCATTCCTGCTTTTCAAAATAACATGTCCCCGGCAGATTTATTTCCCACCTTAGTCACTTTGTAACCACGTGTACTCAATGGTGATTAGAACGAAACCATTTCTCTCTGTTTAAGGCTCTAGTCCATCTGTCTTATTGCAGATGCTTGCAATATTAAAGAAAAGGTGACTTCAGTATTTACAACTATTTCCTGCATGGATTTTAATCTCTGAAGCACCATTTTTGTTATTCTGTTCCTTTCTGACCAACTCAGCTTGTCTTTACCCACATTGAAATACTTGTTAATTGCCTCAACTCTTATCTTTGAATTTCTGAATCTTCCTTTATCCCTCTCCTTCTGCAAGTCTAAAACCATTTTACACAATATTTCCTGCTACACTCTCCTATTAGCATGCTCTGTCACTTCTTGTCCCAATATCATCACATGAATTACTGACAAATGGTATTGGCTGTCCTTTCTCATGTAACTTTCCCAATCTCCATCACCCTTGGCCCCCTCCCCTCCCCCCAGCAGGGCCTAATTACACAACTCATCCACGGACCCCAGTGTGGAACCAGTCAATAAACGCAACAGACTGTGGGTCAGCTGAAAGCTAATGTAACAATACGGCTCACTCTTTCCCCAGCCCTGACACCAATCTTTCATGAATCAAAACCTTTCTTTCTCATGCCAATCTTTGAGCCTAAATTCCCTGGCCTTATCTGCCCTCATCGGTTGGAACAGAGGGTATAACAGTTGGCATGTCATGTTGCAGCTATGTAGAAGACCACGTTTGGGACATTGTGTACAGTTTGGGTCACCACACTACCAGAAGGGTGTGAAGGCTTTGGGGAAGGTACGGAAACAATTTATCAGGATATTACCTGGTTTGGAGGATATTAGCTGTGAGGAGAGATTGGATAAACTTGTTTTCATTTGAAAGTCGAAGGATGAGGGGTGACCTGGTAGAAGTTTACAAAATTATGAGAGGCTTGGATAGAATGGATAGTTGGATCTTTTTTTCCCAGGGTAGAAATGTCATTCACTAAAGGATATAAGTTTAAGGTAAAAGGCAATTTGATTGTGGCTCAAGCAGTAATGGAGAGATTACTCTTTCACAGGCTGATGAATGATGCATCTGAACCTTTTAACTGAAACAGATCATAATTATTATTGTTCTTCTGAACTAAAGTTACTAACTTGAATAAACAAGCACTGGCCTGCGATTCAACACCAGAGAGAAATGAGGTCACTGTTGATCCTTGGGCCTTCTGCTTGTGTTAAAATGGACATCAGTAAAAGTACAGAGGAAACATTTGCAGGCTTTTGTTTTATGCCGAGGACATGGCAAATCTATCCCAGAAACTGTAATGAGAGTAGAATCAATAAACACCGAAAGGGAATATTTGGGGGAAAGGAATTAAAATGATCCAAGGAAAGGGCAGAGATAGAGAGCTGGGTCAGCAGGTGGAACACAGCCTCACGCTGTAAAATAATACAGGGTTAACTTTAACTAAATCAAAACAGTAGGAAACTGTCAGAATCTGATCTGATGGATGATTTACACCCGACCCAATTTCACGTTGCATTTTTTTACAGAAAGCATATCATCATAGTGTTGCCCTGGAGAATTGTGGGAAGTGTTGGTAAGTTTCACAGCTGATTAATAGACCAACAGCTCCAATTATTCTCATTTTAATCTAAAATTACAGCATGGATTAATACCTCAAAATGTGAATAAGCAGGATATTAGAAAGGTAACTAATTTTAAAGCTGGCAGGACCCAAATTACTTAGGCTGCAAATCTAGAAATGGTACCAAAAATTAAATAGAATTCACTTTTGGGATTTGTCAGTGTTCATCAAGAGATTAAAGGTTAAAATCAGACTCTGTTCGAGCTGTATGAATTCTGTCCTAAAATGAGGCCCTGGTGTTTGTCTGTTGGAGCTCAGTTTGAAACAGAAGGTGTTTGAAGACAGGGAGTGGCCTGGCGTTGTTTTAATTTGACGGTGTTTGGGGAACATACACCTGCTCCTTCTGACTTTATACATCCTGGAGGTTTCTTTGGCCTTTTGTGAATAGCCCCTTTCATTAGCGTTAAGTTCCTGAGAAACCAGAAATGCACCTTCACCACAGACCAGGACAGACTCGATTTCCGATCCAGCTCCGAAATGAGTGCAGAAGCTCCTTATCAATATTCACTGCCTTTACAGATGAAGGGCAGACCACCCCCTGCTCCCATAAAGCCGGCACAACTCGATTTCATTGCAAGCCCTACGCTGTCCTTTAATCACCTGATGAAACATTCTGTTTTAATTCTTTCAAAATTAAAATCAAGTCTAGATACCTTGTCAAAAATAATTATCTTTTATCAGTTGCTTCTTTAATACCAGCACAGCAGCCACACACATGCAATCCACCCAGTTACACATTTTGTTCTGTCTCAAGTGCTAACTCTGAAGCTCCTTTCTAATGCTGGCACCAAGGGTTACTCATGGAGAGCAGTTTGTCAATCAGGTCGTTCCAACTGATGGACAAGAATATTGCAATATTGCAGTCACCTACAAAGCCTTCACTAGGCCAACTTTTGAAAGAAACAATCTGATATAAAGACCACACTTGCTTGTGGGAACAACGGTTACAAAGTCTAACGACAATCTGTGAACAAGGTCAGGTAGCTCAGTTGGCTGGATAGTCAGATGCCAGTAGTGTTGGTTCAATTCTCATACAGGCTGGTCACCCTGAAGATTCACCTCCCTACCCTTCCCCACCTTCACCTGAGGAGGACTGACCCTCAAAATCAGCTCACCGTCAGTTATCATGCTCTGTCTCTTGCTCTCTCTCTCTCTCACGCTCGCTCTTGCGCTCTCTCTTTCTCTCTCTCTCTCTCCAAGCCTCTGATCCTCTGGGACTGGGACAGTTTTCACTTCACTAAAGACAATATAAAAGGCTTTATTTTTAGGCCAATGCTCTGGGGATTGGGGTTCAAATGCCAACATGGCAGCTGAATAAATTTAAATTAACTAATCCATTCATCTAGCTCTGAAAGTTTTGATTCAGCGCTGGTAACAATGAAACCAGCAATTACGATCTGGGTCACTCACGTCCTGTTGAAGGAGATCTGCCATCCTGACCCAGCGTGGATGATACATGACTCCGGACACTCCTCCTCACCCCTTGGCAGTGTGGCTGACCCTAAACCACATTGTGAAAAGGACAAGGAAGTCACTGAACTTGAGGAATTAGCCGGGATATTGTCACAATGTTATCGGGCAGGACCTGTAGCCTTTGTGCAACCAGTGCCTCCAAACATTTCTTCATATCACAAACTGAATCAAAGATTGGTCTCTCTGATGCTGGAGACCATTGGAGGAGGTCGAGATGGATCATCCACTCGACACTTCTAGCTGAAGATTGCTTCGAAAGCTTCAGCCTCGTCCTTTGGCCTGATCTGCTGGGCTCCTCCATCATTGAGGAGGGGGATACTTATAGACCCCCCTCCCTTGTTGTGATCTTCTGTTTTACCAGTGTTTAAAATGTTCATATAGTTCAATACTACTTTTTTCCTTTTAATAATTCCAATACTTTATCACTTGCTGCAATTTTTTTTAAATGAAGTGTTAAATCTGAACTAATATATGATCTCTGTGCTGTTTCATTGTGGGGGGCACAGAGGGGTGGTCTTCCTGCCTGTTTAGAATTACAAAGTTTTTTTTATGTTAAGTACAATAGAGGATTTCCCATCTCTTTTAGCCAAGATGTATCTGTCTCAATTCTTTTGCAGGCACTGGCCCTGTGTCAGGAAATTGTTCAAGTCTTTCATCAAGGATAGGGTACCTGATCACCTCAGGAGAGTCAGCATAGATTCATGAAGGGTCGATCATTCCTGACAAACCTCAGAGTTTGTTGAAGAAGTAACAAAGGTGGAAAACAAAGGGAAGTTGATGGATGTTGTTTATGTGAACTTCCAGAAGCTTTTTGATAAATTCACACAGAAGACTGTTAACCAACGTGGAAGCTCAGGGCAAGTTACTGACATGGATTGGACATTGGCTGAGTGGCAGGAAACAGAGAGTTGGAATAATGGGTAAGTGTTCAAACTGGTGGCATGTGACTAGCAGCGTCCCACAGGGACCTGTGTTAGGGCCTCAAATATTGACAACATCCATTAAAAATCGGATAATGACATAAAAAGCCAAAGTGACAAATTTACTGATGGCTCAAAATTGGCCAATATCGTAGACAGTGGCGGCAACAGCATAAAATTATAATATAGGATATTGACCAATTAGGTGGATGGGCAAAGCTAGAAGCAAGTGTGAGATTATCCATTTCAGATCAAAAAAGGATCGATCAGGGTCTGTTTTAGCAGGCACAAAGTTAAATCCTGTGGATTTGGGTGTTCAGGTGCATAGCTGTTTAAAATACCACAAACAGGTGCAGGAAACAGTCAAGGAAGGTCTCAGTGGAATGCTGGCCTGCACGTCTAAAGGGCTGCAGCATTGGGATATAGACATTATGCTGCAGTTACTCAAAACCCTAGTTAGACCCCACTCGTGCACAGTGAGCAGGTCTGGGAACCACAGGGAGGATGTTTTGGTCCTGGAGGGAGTTCAGTGCAGGTTTACCAAGGAGAATACCTGGACTTCATGGGTTAAGTTAAGAGGAGAGATTAGACAAAGTAGGCCTTTCTTCCCTGGAATGTGGAAGGTTAAGGGGGAGAATCTAAATGAGGTGTTCAGGATGTTAATAGGAAAAGACAGGATAGATAAAGATAATCTATTCCACTGGTTCAAGATTCTAGAACCAGGGCATATTCTAAGAATTAGGGCCAGGCCATCAGGAGAAATGTTTGAAAACACTTCATCGCAAAGGCCATAAGACCATATGGAGCAGAAATTAGACCATTCAGCCCATCAAGTCTGCTTCGCCATTCAGTCATAGCTGATAAGTTTTTCAACCCCATTCTCCCACTTTCTCCCTGTAACCCATGATAACCTTGATACTCAAGCACCTATCCATCTCATTCTTAAATAGCCTCAATGACCTGGCCTCTACAGCCTTCTGTGGCAGTGAATTCCACAGATTCCCCACTCTCTGGCTGAAGAAGTTTCTCCTTATCTCCGTTCTAAAAGGTCTTCCCTTTACTCTAAGGCTATGCCCTCAGGTCCTCGTCTCTCCTACCAATGGAAACATCTTCCCAACATCTACTCTGTCCAGGCCATTCAGTATTCTCCACTCCATCGAGTCCTCAAACATTTCTCATATGTTAGCCTTTTCATTCCTGGGACCATTCTTGTGAACTTCCTCTGAATATGCTCCAGGGTCAGTATATCCTTCCTGAGATATGGGGCCCAAAACTGCACACAAAACTCCAAATGTGGTCTGACTGGCGCCTTATAGAGCCTCAGAAGTACATCCTTGCTGTTATATTCAAATCGTCTCAAAATAAATGCCGTCATTGCATTTGCCTTCCTAACTACTGACTCACCTGCAAGTTTGCCTTGAGAGAATCCTGGACTAGAACACCAAAGTCTCTTTGCACTTCAGACTTCTGAATGTTCTCCCCATTTAGAAAATAGTCCAGGCCTCTATTCTCCTGACCAAAGATGAAGGTTTGGAACTCTCTTCCACAAACAGTGCTCAATGCTAACTTAGTTGTTAACTTTATATCTGAAATAGACAATTGTTAAGAGCAAAGGTATGAAGGGAAATAGACCCTCGGTATGGTTATGGAGTTAGGCCGCAGATCAGTCCTGGTCTTTCTAGAAGGGTCGGCAGGCTTGATGGGCTGAACTCCCTCTGTTCCTCTGTTCCTATGACTTCCTTCCCTGAAAGATCTCAGTGAACCAGACTGTTGTTTAAAAAGGCCCACCGCAGTGATAACATAGTCACCTTTAGGGTAGCTTTTATTCCAGATTTCTCTTGAATTCAGATTTCATCATCTTCCATGGCAGCATCGAATTTGGGTGCCACAAGGGGGCATAATTTTGAGGTGAAGGATAGAAGGTTTGGAGGGATTTGAGGAAATCCTTTTTCACCTGGAGGGTGGTGGGAATGTGGGATGCACTGCCTGGGAGGGAAGTCGAGGTCAGAAACCATTTAAAAAGTACTTAGATGAGCACTTGAAAGGTCATAACATTCAGGGCTAAAAGCCAACTGCTGGAAAGTGGGGTTAGTATAGACTTGATGGACCCAAAGGTTTCTTCTGTACTGAATGAATTTGTGACTCAAACACAATAATGAAGGCTCTACAATGTTGACAGCAAACCCTCCTCTCAACCCCACCCCATCCCGCCCTCCGCTCCAGACACTGACCTTTCCATTCTGGAATCTTCGGGTGAGACATTCAGCCCCTCTTTGATTGGTACAAACTGCATCAAGGTGCACGTCCCACATTCTCAACCTCCCCCTCAGCAGAGGGGTGCTGACCCTCAGGTTAAACTGTCTCTCTCCAATGACAGTGCCATCTTCTGGGACTAAGGTGACTTTTAAGTTGACACTCTCAATCCTGAACACTGCCACTGGTCAATTTAAACACAGCAATTAAATGATCTACTTATCATCTGAATGATGTCCAACGTTCAAAGGGGTTAAATCATGTCCATTATAATTTAGCAAGACAGTAGATTCAGAGAAGGGTCTGATTTATTTCAGTAAATGTTAAGAACTTGTATCTGTCAACCTTGAAAGACAGATTGTAGGTCTGACCATCTACACAGGAAGTGATCTGTCTCAATGACAATGTCATCGAATGGTCTGTTTGAACCAGCCATGTGCCAAATGACTGTACTCTTCAGAAAATGATTTCCTGCAGTCAGGACTAAAAGTTATTGTTGGCGATGAATGTGATAGTATGCCCCTCAGTATACTCTTTTAGCTGCAGTCCACAAATATCAGCAACTATAATTTTCAGCCCATAATATCATCACCACAACAATGTGCTAATGGCAGCAAATTGTGATCACATGACAGGAATACATTCGAAGGAACTGCTAATGCCGTGTTGAATATCTGCACAGGATTTAAATCATTCAAATGGACTTTGATGTTAAATTAAAAAAAGAGTAAAAGTAATTCCTGTGAAGTGGAGACAGTGCAGAGTGTGCGGGAAGTCTGAATGTGCCCCATTAACGGCTACAGTAACATACACACAGTCAGTCACCAACTGCAAAGTGCTTATAACCATGAGATGGGAAGCTGACAAGATCACTTTGGAATGTCTAAACTGGGTATCTCGTGACTTTGCCAAAAGCAGTATTGATTTAACCAGCAGAAGAGTGATACTGAGCTGTGAAATAACTCCACAGAGGCCGGTATCCCATCACCAGTCACCCTTTATTTACACATGGAGATCCCTTAACACTGATCCAGCTCCCTCAGAGCCAGATGTCTGAGTGAATAGAACTCCTGACACTCCTATTTCTATCTGTCAGCTCGGGCTCCCTGATTGGACCAGATTAACAGCACCAATCGGGGAACTCATACTCTATGAGGTCCACCTGACTGACCTCATGATAATCACTACGTCCCTCCGCTTCAGGGTCCACAGACATAGACAAGTTCTTTTCTCTTGTAACTTGTCCTGGGATGTTTTAGCACTGGGTCCTGTTCCTCTGACTCTGTGTCAGATACGGGCAGCGTATAACATACGGGATCTCACCTCTTGCAGCCAGAGCATCTTGGAAGAAAATCATTTCCTTCATCAGATGGCATCGATTTGGTGGCATCTGCTGTGTTCATCTCCAATTCCAGACAGAAAGGGAGAACCGTCAGGAGCAGGAACAGTCAGAAAGGCAGTTGAGGGGCCAGGCACATTTTGCCCCTGCACAGTTTAAGAGTTTGCATCTTTCATATGGTCCACGTGCTTTTTCAGGACCATCGCATCTATCCGAACTTTATCACTGGACATAACCTCACGTTCACCATGCCTCTTACCCATGCAGGGTCATTCCCGTGCTTCCTGCATCAAACTTCATCCCCTGAAGTAAACTGCCTTTCTCGCTTAGTGAAGTCTTATGGCCAGCATTGGTGTTCCTGATGCAGTTTTATCCTCCTGCGCAGGCCTGGGAAGATCAGATTAAATCTGCTGCAAAGCCTTCTCCCCACTCGCAACTCTGCTGGAGTTATCACTGTCATTGCATGAGTTTGGTATCTAGTGATGCTGTAGGCTGTTTCTTTAAGCCTGCCTTCAAAAGTTTAGATGACAGATGGTTTGGAGCTGTTCGAACATGCCAAAAGGCATTGAACTTTAGGAAATATTCAAATTCCCTGCTGGTAAACAATGGCCTGTTATCCGTGACTTCCGAAAGTCTACGTACTGCAAAAGATGCGGGCAGTTTTTTCTATCGTCGTCTCAGTGTTTGACAAATGAACTCTATACACGTCCAGCCACTTTGATGAGGTATCCACAATGAATTTGCAATGTTTAATTTTCTTAGTCAATGTGTAACTGAGTCCAGGATTTACCTGGCCATTTCTACCAACATGGGGCAGCTGCTGGCAGTAATTATTGTACTTGTTGGCACTCTGGGTCTTGCCCCACCAACACAGCTATGTCTGCAACCAATCCAGGAGACTAGACATAACATCTTCGTTTTGGAAACCCCTGGATGACCCTGGTGGAGTTCAACTAGTATCCAATGGTGACCTTTGCTCGGGTCAATCACTCTTACTGTCCTCTACTGTGATCTGGTCTCTCCGGATCCAAAAAGGTTTAAGTTCTGGTTGCGATGGCTCTTTGGATTTCCTCCGCAACACTAGCTGTTTCAGTTTTGCCAGGACTGGCTCAATACATCCGCATTTGCTACTTTACCTCTCGGACGGTGTTCCAACTTGCAATTAGCATTACAGTCCACCCCGGAATTTGGCCTGAAGATATGGGTGGCACTGCCTTGTCCTCCTCATGTAGACCTAGCAGGGATTTGTGGTCTGTTATTATTACAAATTTACATCCATAAAAAAGAAATTGGTGGTGCTTCCCAACTCTAAATATGGCCGCTAAACCTTCCTTTTCTGCACAAATGTAATTATGCTCTGCATTAGGCAAAAGTCCTGAATGAATATGCTATTGGGCATTCCTCACTATTGGGCCACCTATGAACAAATGCTACCTCCACACCGAATGGAAAGGCATTGATTAAAGGCTCCTGCCCGAAACGTCAACTCTCCTGCTTTTCCAGCACCACACTCTCGACTCCTTTGATAATCCCGAGAACTTCCTGAAAAATGTTTGGATATTTAATTAGGATTTCACCCAGACGGCCATTTTCTAATTGAAAAATGTTGAGCCAATCAAGGTGAACCTTTCTCAACCTTTCACTCCATCAGGCTCAGGCCTGACCATTTCACTACAATTACTGGGAGCTGAACCAGCTGCTTCTCATCAGAGACCGGAACTGAAGTTGTCCCCTTCATCTGTAAAGGGTCTCAGTCTGGCCAAGGTCTTGTACAAGGGTTGGAGTTCAGAGTGAACTTTGTCAAAGACAGGTTCCATAATCAGTGATACAGCCACACTGGTATCAACCTCCATTAGAACCGGGCGACTATTTAATCAGATGTTTATTTTGGTTCTGATTTGGATGTTGCTAAGCAATTGAACTGTTCCAAACCAGGCATGGGTGGACTTTCCAGGGTGTGCACTCTCCTGGATATGGGCCGAGAAGTTCTCTTACTCCGTTTGAGGCGAGAGGGATACTATTGCTGTCTCGAGTCTGCATACCGGCAGCAACTACAATGGCCCTACGGCCCGAATCCTGAAGAAAATTTTATCCGTTTGGCCAAGGCTTGGCTTTGTTTTGGGGTTTTGCTGTCGACTGACCACAGAGTCCCTCTGTTCAGGGTATGTCCTGAGGGAGGCGATGCAATTTGCCTTCACTAACGTGGTGTTCCCCAAGCTCAGTTGGACTGGGGAGGGTGTCCACTTCCACTGGAATATCCTACAACCTGTGCTCCACTTGCTGCATTTTCCAGTGAGAAAGCCAAATGCAGTGTCTGTGTTGAGGTCCCGTTGGGCTTCAGCCATTAGGTGCTTTAGCATGGTTACATCATTAATCCCATATACCAAACATTGTCTCAGCTTCTTATGAAGGGTTAAACCAAAATCACATGCCTCTGCCAGTCAGCTTAACCTTGTCAAAAATCCTCATACAGAATCCCCTGGCTGTCAACCTGCTGAGTAAAACCAGCTGGGTCTCAGAATGAGACGAGGCTTGGGGGTCATAATATTCCTTAACTAAATCCATTAACTCTTGAAAGATTTTAGTATCTGCTGCCTCAGGAAGCATTTGGCTCCCAATAACCAAAAAAGCTGGGGTTTCACAAGCTGTCAGTAGGATTACTCGTTACTTTTCATCTTCCCCAATGTCATTCACCCAGAAAAAATAACACATTCTTTCCACAGACTGAACCCTGTCTTTGATGGAGGATCGAAGGAGTCAAGCTTCCCAAATAATAACATGATGCCAGAAATTCTTACCCCCAACTTAAAGATGACTTGTGAGTGAATGTTCTTCAGGAGCGTGCTTTTCTCTCATCACCGCTGAGGCTGGTATCCCATCACCAATCACCCTTTATTTACACCGAGAGAGTCCTTGACATTAATCCAGCGCCCTCAGAGTGAACAGAACCTCTGATACTCCTGTATATATCTGTCGGAGATCCTTGGTTGGATTAGATTAACAGCCCCAATCAGGGAACTCATATTCTATGTGGTCCATCTGGTTGACCTCATTAGAGTCACTACAGCTGGAGCAGGAGCAGGAGCAGGAACAGGAGCTGGAGGTGGAGCAGGAGCAGGAGCAGGAGCTGGAGCTGGAGCAGGAGCTGGAGCTGGAGCTGGAGCAGGAGCAGGAGCAGGAGCTGGAGCTGGAGCAGGAGCTGGAGCTGGAGCTGGAGCTGGAGCTGGAGCTGGAGCTGGAGCAGGAGCTGGAGCAGGAGCTGGAGCTGGAGCTGGAGCTGGAGCTGGAGCTGGAGCTGGAGCTGGAGCTGGAGTGTGCTGATGGTACAGCACAGATTTACAGCCTGGCTTTTCAGATCCCTGTGATGACCAGTTTGTATCTGGGCTCCTCTTCTATTACTATTGCCATTACTGATAATTTAATTCAGTTTAAACATCTGAGTACCTGTCATCGTATCGACTCTTGACAAATATTTATTTTATGTCAAATTGATGGAGAGGAAATATTTTGCAGAAGCCCCAGATCACTGGCTTCCGAATTGATGGTCACCAAGAGAACACTGTGACTTTCAGAAAGATGGAGGTTACATGGAACAGACTGTACTCCTTCCCCCTGGATTCACTGGCCATTGGCAGCTCCAACAATGAAATGAAACTCTCTTCCTTCACTCTGAGGGCTCCGCCATGATGCCAATGGAACCTCCTTAATTTAGTCAGAATTCAGCTTATAGACTGACAGGTTTATGTGAAATCTCAGATAAACTTGTTGATCTATAACCTGATGTTATGTGACTTCTGACCTTGTCCAGCCCAGTCCAAAATCGTTTCTAATTCAGTCACTCAGAATCTGAGCCAGCAGCAAACCCTGCCCATAACTTGAGACTAAATGGATAATCTCCCGATGGCCCATCCATGGTTTCAGTGTTTATAAAGATCAAGAAGGAGATTGTCAGACAGAATGTAGAATGTTTCTTCAGATGAGAATAATGAACTTGCGCCTCATTGATAGTGGGCAATGGAAGATATTCGGTCGCAGCAAGTCAGCACCAACTCTATTGCCTGTTTGATCTACTTTAAACCTCAAAGAAGGAATATCTGCATCTTCTCACATAGAAACACTGCGTATCCATTCAAACAGTATATCCAAATGGATAAAATGATGAAGTGCATTTGGAGTGCAACATTGTCTCAGGAACAATTTTACTCAGAATGAGGAAAAACTTACCTGTGCTACTCATTATAAGACCATAAGACATCGGAGCGGAAGTAAGGCTATTCGACCCATCGAGTCACTCCGCCATTCAATCATGGCTGTTGGTCATTTCAACTCCACTTACTCGCATTCTCCCCGTAGCCCTTAATTCCTTGTGACATCAAGAATTTATCAATCTCTGCCTTGAAGACATTTAGTGTCCCGGCCTCCACTGCACTCTGTGGCAATGAATTCCACAGGCCCACCACTCTCTGGCTGAAGAAATGACTCCGCATTTCTGTTCTGAATTTACCCCCTCTAATTCTAAGGCTGTGTCCACGGGTTCTAGTCTCCTCGCCTAACGGAAACAATTTCCTAGCATCCACCCTCTCTAAGCCATGTATTATCTTGTAAGTTTCTATTAGATCTCCCCTTAATCTTCTAAACTCCAATGAATACAATCCCAGGATCCTCATCCTCATATGTTATACCTACCATTTCAGGGATCATCCGTGTGAATCTCCGCTGGACACGTTCCAGTGCCAGTATGTCCTTCCTGAGGTGTGGGGACCAAAACTGGACACAGTACTCCAAATGGGGCCTATTATGAACACATTCATAGAGTCATAGAGATGTACAGCACGGAAACAGACCCTTCGGTCCAACCCGTCCACACCGACCAGATATCCCAACCCAATCCATTCCCACCAGCCAGCACCTGGCCCATATCCTTCCTATTCATATACCCATCCAAATGCCTCTTAAATGTTGTAATTGTACCAGCCTCCATTACTTCCTCTGGCAGCTCATTCCATACATGTACCATCTTCTGCCTGAAAAAGTTGCCCCTTAGGTCTCTTTTATATCTTTCCCCTCCCACCCTAAACCTATGCCCTCTAGTTCTGGACTCCCTGACCCCAGGGAAAAGACTTTGCCTATTTATCCTATCCGTGCCTCTCATAATTTTGTAAACCTCTATAAGGTCACCCCTCAGCCTCCGACACTCCAGGGAAAACAGCCACAGCCTGTTCAGCCTCTCCCTATAGCTCAAATCCTCCAACCCTGGCAATATCCTTGTAAATCTTTTCTGAACCATTTCAAATTTCACATCTTTCTGATAGGAAGGAGACCAGAATTGCACACAATATTTCAACAGTGGCCTAACCAATGTCCTGTACAGCCGCAACATGACCTCCCAACTCCTGTACTCAATACTCTGACCAATAAAGGAAAGCATACCAAATGCCTTCTTCACTATCCTATCTACCTGCGACTCCACTTTCAAGGAGCTATGAACCTGCACTCCAAGGTCTCTTTGTTTAGCAACACTCCCTAGGACCTTATCATTAAGTGTATAAGTCCTGCTAAAATTTGCTTTCCCAAAATATAACACCTCACATTTATCTGAATTAAACTCCATCTACAACTTCTCAGCCCATTGGCCCATCTGATCAAGATCCTGTTGTAATCTGAGGTAATCTTCTTCGTTGTCCATTACACCTCCAATTTTGGTGTCTTCTGCAAACTTACTAACTGTACCTCTTATGTTCACATCCAAATCATTTATGTAAATGACAAAAAGTAGAGGGCCCAGCAACGATCCTTGTGGCACTCCACTGGTCACAGGCCTCCAGTCTGAAAAACAACCCTCCACCACCACCCTCTGTCTTCTACTTTTGAGCCAGTTCTGTATCTAAATGGCTAGTTCTCCCTGTATTCCCTGAGATCTAACCTTGCTAACCAGTCTCCCATGGGGAACCTTGTCGAATGCCTTACTGAAGTCCATATAGATCACATCTACTGCTCTGCTCTCATCAATCCTCTTTGTTACTGCCTCAAAAAACTCAATCAAGTTTGTGAGACATGATTTCCCACACACAAAGCCATGTTGACTATCCCTAATCAGTCCTTGCCTCTCAGGATTCCCTCCAACAACTTGCCCACCACCAAGGTCAGGCTCACTGGTCTATAGTTCCCTGGCTTGTCCTTACCACCCTTCTTAAACAGTGGCACCACGTTAGCCAACCTCCAGTCTTCCGGCACCTCACCTGTGACTATCGATGAAACAAATATCTCAGCAAGAGGCCCAGCAATCACTTCTCTAGCTTCCCACAGAGTTCTAGGTTACACCTGATCAGGTCCTGGGGATTTATTCACATTTACCCATTTCAAGACATCCAGCACTTCCTCCTCTGTAATATGGACACTTTGCAAGATGTCACCATCTATTTCCCTACATTCTCTATCTACTGATGCAAAATACTCATTTAGCATCTCCCCCATTTTCTGTGGCTCCACACAAAGGCCACCTTGCTGATCTTTGAGGGGCCCTATTCTCTCCCTAGTTACCCTTTTGTCCTTAATATATTTGTAAAACCCCTTTGGATTCTCCTTAATTCTATTTGCCAAAGCTATCTCATGTCCTCTTTTTGCCCTCCTGATTTCCCTCTTAAGTATACTCCAACTTCCTTTATACTCTTCTAAGGATTCACTCGATCTATCCTGTCTGTACCTGACATATGCTTCCTTCTTTTTCTTAACCAAACCCTCAATTTCTTTAGTCATTCAGCATTCCCTATACCTACCAGCCTTCCCTTTCACCCTCACAGGAATATACTTTCTCTGGATTCTCGTTATCTCATTTCTGAAAGCTTCCCATTTTCCAGCCGTCTCTTTACCTGCGAACATCTGCCCCCGATCAGCTTTTGAAAGTTTTTGCCTAATACCGTCAAAATTAGCTATTCTCCAATTTAGAACTTCAACTTTTAGATCTGGTCTATCCTTTTCCATCATTATTTTAAATCTAATAGAATTATGGTCGCTGGCCCCAAAGTGCTCCCCCACTGACACCTCAGGCACCTGCCTAATTACAGTCGCTCTTGTTTAGATTCAGGAGATCCCATTCTTTATATGAATAAACAGATAAAATACCTTTAAATGTTTGATTGACATTTTATACCCTGTTAATTTTGAATATGAGGTGAAGAGTATCGTGCAGATTATAGGTTACAGCAACACTGTAATATAACTCCAGTTTCAGAAGATCTTGACTCCTGTTAGAAATGAATCATGAGGTGTTAAATAGATGTCTAGATGTATCTAAACAGCTAGCACTGGGAGAAATGCAAAGAGGGTTAGCTAGCTTCGAGTTAGTTTGTTCATGTGCCTGACCGTGCCCTGCATCTTAGCAAAAAGCACAATGATGTAACCCGACAGCTTCCAGACAGTGTTACATGGTCTGTACATTGACTGTGATCAATGGCTGCTTATCTGAGCTCAGGCAAATAGCTCAGTTTGTTCTCTGGGAGCCACACATTCCAAATGCTTTGATATGAACCTAGGAAAAGGAACAATCATAGAATCATCAAATCATACAGAAAGGCCCCTCGGCCCATCCAAAATACACCTACAAAAAAATCTACTTCAAGTCTGTGGAACTCGCCACGCCAAGGTGCAGCGGATGCTGGGAAATCGAGTAAATTTAGTGGGTGGTGAGGTGGCTCAGTGGTTAGCACTGTTACCTCGCAACATCAGGGTACCTGGATTCGATTCCTGTCTCAGGCAACTATCTATGTGGAGTTTGCACATTCTCCCCTTTTTCCTGGAGCTCCAGCTTCCTCCCACTATCCAAAAATGTGCAGGTTAGGTGAATTGGCCAGGCTAAATTACCCGTAGTGTGAGGTGTGTCAGTCAGAGGGAAATAGGTCTGGACAGGTTAATCATTAGAGGGTTAGTGTGCACTTGCTGGGCCAAATGGCTTGTTCTCACAATTTAAGGAGGCAGACAGATTTTTAATGAGTAACGGGGTTGAAGGGTAATGGAGAGAAGGCAGGATGGTGAAGTCGAGCTTGAGGTGAGATAAGCAAGATAATAGTAATGGGCAGAGCAGGGTTGAGGGGCTGAATGGCCTCCTCCTGCTGCTAGTTATACAGTCATAGAGTCATACAGCACAGAAACAGACCCTTCAGTCCAACTTGTCTGCACCAACCCCAGATATCCAAATCTGACCTATTTCCATTTGCCAGCTTTTGACCTATAGCCCTCTAAACCCTTCCTATTCATTTACCCATCCAGATGCCTTTTAAATGCTGTATTGTACCAGTCTCCACCACTTCCTCTGGCAGCTCATTCCATACACACACCACCCTCTGCATGAAAAAGTTGCCACTTAGGTCCTTTTCAAATCTTTCCCCTCTCACCCTAAACCCATGCTCTCTAGTTCTGGACTCCCCCACCCCCAGGCATGCCCCTCATAAACCTCTACAAGGTCATGCCTCAGCCTCTGATGGTCCAGGGAGGGATCTGTACCTATGGGTCTCCACCTGAACTGACCGGGAACCAGTGTTCTAGTGAATAGGATAAATCGGGTGGTGATGAGGACTTTGAATTAATGAGTCGGGGGAAGGGAAGGGAAGAGGAAAACAACAGGAGGTATGAGGGTAAATAAAAAGGTAGGCAGCAGGTTCGCGTGTGCGCACGAGGGTTTAACTACAAGGCAGACTACGAAAGAAGTAAAAAGGAAGAATAACTCAGAAGATATTATTAGAGACGTTGGAAATCATGAGGGTAAGAAAGCTAGCATAAAGACACTTCACCTGAATGCTCGTAGCATTCATAACAAGGTTGATGAGTTCACGGCACAAATCATCGTGAATGAATATGATTTGGTAGCCATTACAGAGACATGGTCACAACTAGGTGGTGATTATCCAGGGGTATCAGACTATTTGGAAGGACAGACAGGAAGATAAAGGAGGTGGTGTAGCTGTGATATTCAAGGACGACATCGGGGCGGTGCTAAGAGATAATATAGGTTCTATGGAGAATAAGATTGAATCCATTTGGGTGGAAATGAGAAAAGATCACTGATATGCATAGTCTATAGGCCACCAAATAATATCATATTGGGGCAGACAATAAACAAAGAAATAATTAATGCCTGTAAAAATGGTACGACAGTTCTCATAGGGAGATTTTAATCTACATGTAGTTTGGTCGAACAAGCTCGGTCAGGGTAGTCTTGAGGAGGTTGAGTATATCCGTGATAGTTTTCTTGAATACTGTGTATTGGAAGTGACGAGGGAGCAAGCTATCCTAGATCTGGTCCTGTGTAATGAGACAGGAATAATTAATGACCTCGTAGTTAGGGATCCTGTTGGAAGGTGTGACCACAGTATGGTTGAATTTAGAATACAGATCAAGCGTGTGAAGATAAAATCCAATACCAGGGTACTGTGCTTGAACAAGGGAGACTACAATAGAATGAGGGAGGTCTTGGCTAAAATAAACTGGAAACAAAGATTTTATGGTGGGACAGTTGACGAGCAGTGGAGGACTTTCAACACAATTTTTCAAAGTGCTCAGCAAAAGTATATTCCAGTGAAAAGGAAGGACTGTAAGAGAATCTGCCATGGGTGCTGATGGAAATAAGGGAGGCTGTCAAATTGAAAGAGAAGGCGTACAAAATGGCCAAGAACATCATGAAGCTAGAAGATTGGGAAAAGTTTAAAGGTCAACAGAAAGCCACAAGAAGATCTATAAAGAAAGGTAAGAGAGAACATGAGAAAAAACCAGCACAGAATAGAAAGACAGCTAGCAAAAGTTTCTACCAATATATGAAATGAAAAAGAGTGGCTAAAGTAAACATTGGTCTTTGGAGGATGAGAACATGGAACATGGTTATGGAACATGGTGAAATGGCCGAAGCATTGAATGGGTATTTTGTATCCGTCCACACAATGGAGGACACTAATAACACGCCAGCAACTGACAAACAGACAAAGGTAGGTGTGGACCTGGATATAGTCATTATTACAGAAGAGCTCATGTTGGGCAAGCTAATGGAGCTAAGAATTGATAAGTCTCCTGGCCCTGATGGAATGAAGCCCAGGGTACCAAAAGAGATGGTGGGAGAAATAGCAGGTGCACTTGCAGTAATTTTCCAAAAATTGCTGGACTCTGGGGCAGTCCCAGCAGATTGGAAAACAGCAAATGTGACATCACTGTTTAAAAAGGGAGGTTGACAAAAGGTGGGGAATTATACACCGGTTACCTTAACCTCTGTAGTGGGGAAGATGCTGGTGTCTATTATCAAGGAAGAAATAGAAAGGCATCTAGATAGAAACTGTCCCATTGGGCAGACACAGCATAGGTTCATAAAGCATGACACTAAGATGAGTGGCAGAGCAAAGTTGCAGAGGACTGTGAAACTTTGCAGAGGAACATAGATACATTGAGTGAGTGGGCAAAGGTCTGACAGATGGAATACAATGTTAATAAATGTGAAGTCATCCATTTTGGTAGGAAAAACTGTAAAAAGGATTATTACTTGAATGACAAAACGCTGCATCATGCTACTATGCAGAGGGACCTGTGTGTCCTTGTGCATAAATCAGAGAAGGTTGGTCTGCAGGTACAAGTAATTAGGAAGGCAATTGGAATTTTGTCCTTCATTCCTAAAGGGATTGAGTTTAAAAACAGAGAGGGTATGTTGTAGCTGTACAAGGTGCTGGTGAAACCACACCTGGAGTACTGTGTGCAATTTTGGTTTCCTTTCTTGAGAAAGGATGGACTGGCACTGGAGGTGGTGCAGAAGAGGTTCACTTGTTTGATTCTGGAGTTAAGAGAGTTGGCTTATGAGGAGAAACTCCAAGTAGACTGGGATTACGTTCATTGGAATTTAGATGAATGAGGAGGGATTTTACAGAAACATATAAAATTATGAAGAGAATCGATAAGATAGAAGTAGAGAGGATGTTTCCACTGGTGGGTGAAACTAGGACAAGAGGATATAGCCTCAAAATTAGGGGGAGCAGATTTATGTCCAAATTGAGAAGGACCTCTTCACCCAGAGGGTTGTGAATCTATGGAATTCCTTGCCCAGGGAAGTAGTTGATGCTACTTTAATAAATGTTTTTAAAGCTAAAATAGATGTTTTTTGAACGATAAAGGAATTAAGGTTTACAGTGAGAGGGCGGGTAAATGGAGCTGAGTCCATGAAAAGATCAGCCATGATCCTATTGAGTGGAGGGGCAGGCTCGAGGGACCGGACGGCCTACTCCTGCTCCTAGTTCTTATGTTCTTATGAAAACAGCCACAGCCTATTCCGCCTCTCCCTGAGGCTCAAACCCTCCAACTCTGGCAACATCCTTGTAAATCTTTTCTGCACCATCTTAAGTTTAACAACATCCTTCATACAGGAGGGGGACCAGAAGTGCACACAATATTCCAAAAATGGCCTAACCAATGTACTGTACAACTCCTGTACTCAGTGCACTGACCAAAAAAAGGGAAGCATACCAAACGCCTTCTTCACTTTCCTGTCTAGTCGTGACTTCACTTTCAAGGAACTATGAACCTGCACTCCAAGTCTGTTTGTTCAGCAACACTCCCCAGGATCCTACCATAAAGTGTATAAGTTCAGCCCTGATTTGCCTTTCCAAACTGCAGCACCTCACATTTATCTAAATTATACTTCATCCGCCATTTGTTGGCCCATTGGCCCATCTGATCAAGATTCTGTTGTACTCTGACATAATCTTCTTTGCTATCCACTACCCCTCCAATTCTGGGGTCATCTGCAAACTTGCTAACCATACTCCTATATTCACATCAGCTGGCACAAGCCTCCAGTCTGAAAAACAAACCTCCACCACCACCCTCTGACAAGCCAATTTTGTATCCAATTTGCTAGCTGCCCTGGATCCCATGTGATCTAACCTTCCTGACTAGCCTGGTAAAAAGAACCTTGTCAAATGCTTTGCTTAAGTCCATATAGACAACGTCTATCACTCTGCCCTCATTCAGCTTCTTTGTTACCTCTTCAAAAAAAAACTCAACCCAATTAGTGAGATATTATTTTCCATGCACAAAGCCATGCTGACTATCCCTAATTGGTCCTTGCCTTTCCAAATGCATGTAAATCCTGTTCCTCAGAGTCCCTTCCAACAATTTCAGTCTGTCATGAATGATAAAGACAAGTGTCCATATGCCTTCCTCAGCACCCTATTCACCTGCGGTGCCATCACCAGGGATCTGTGGACAAGGTCCCCCTGTTCCTCTGAGCTTCCTTGTGTCCTGCCGCTCACTGAGCACTCCCTTGTCTTGTTACTTCTTGCAAAGTGCATCACCTCAAACTTTTCAGGATGAAATTCCATTTGCCCATGATCTGCCCAGACGACCAATCCTGTAGCTTCCTGTAACCTACTACCTTCTTCCTCACTGTTAAAAGCCTGGCCAATCTGCAAACTGACTTGTCATCCCTCTCACATGTCCTTCCACATTGTTTATATATAACACATGGAGCTGAACTTTATCAGGAAGTGACTCAGTGTCAGTTTTGTTGAGTTTTGTGGAGGGTTTCTCTCAGTGAGCTCTAATGGGATTTCCCACACTATTCTCCAAATTTCACCTCATTAGCTGTGCACCAGCCTGCATTGTGTCTCTCTCTTCTCTCTCACCCCTGCCCCCTGACTCTCTTCAAGTCCCGGTATGCTGCTGGTGTCTTCCGCTGTGAAAACTGATGCAAAGTACAAAGCCCAGAGGCGGAGTGTTGGCCACTGCTGGGATTTCCTGGGATTCCTGGTGCTGACACTAGGTGGCATGCTGCTGTCATGAGCTGCCCTTTGTTATGCTCCCACTTGGAGGGCAACCAATAGGATCTCTTCTGAGGGCACGTTGGTCATGTCTCTGGCACTCCATTGTGAATTATGAGTGCACATTCATAAACTTATTGCTATTTAAGAGTAACACGGCCCTCACGGGTTCCCTGTTCTTATTCTTAGTCCATGTTAGAACTCCATCCAAGGAAATGCTACTCTCCCCAACACACCATGTGACCTCAGACCAAATCATTGTTCAATGTGGGCCCATCACAAACTGGAAAGCCTTTGAATAGTTGAAAATGTTCACTGTTATTCAGCAACAGCAACATTTTAAGAAAACAAATAAAGGCTGCATTTCCGTCAAGGGGCTGCTTACTTTTTCAGCAGCAATAAAGTTTCAGTCACTGAGTGATCATTGCTCCAAGCTCACACCCACTAGAATTGGGATCAATTACATCCTGCAACATTGTCGATCTGTCTCACTCTCCTGTACTCTGTTATCCTGATCAATATTCCCAATATTCTCGTCAGAAGACATCCTGACTCTCCCAACTCTTCACCCTCCATCCCATCCTGCTCCACTGCCAGACAGCACAGCCTGCTGGGATTGTATAGCACCCCCTGTCTGGACTGCACTGTACTGCAAGTACCAACCCCCAAGCTCTCAAACTCATCCAAGTATCGGAACCTCATCTTCAGAGCTATCACCTGCTCCATCGTGGAAGAATGGGTTCCATTGTGTCTATTCTCAGCCTCACTCAGAGATTATGACATTGGGTACGAAATGATCAGCCATGATCTTATTGAATGGCGGAGCAGGTTGGAAGGGTCAGACGGCCTACTCCTGCTCCAAGTTCTTATGTTCTTATGTAATCAGCCATGGTCCCCCCCAGTAATCAGTCTGTAAGGTACCCAGATGGTTTACTGTACTCCTCGTGGATCTTGGATATAGGGACCTCATTCTGATAAATACAGCACAAGCCATTTCTGTACAAATACAGTGGGAGACTGTAACTGTGGAATGATTATAGATATGTCTTCCCCATCACCCTCTCCCCCACATCTCCCAGGAAAGGCAGCGTTGTGTCTGAGAGCACGTTGGTGAATATTTAAAACTGAGAGGGGATCAGTTCCGTGTCCTTGAACAGCCAATGAGATCTTGGATTGTTTTTGTGAATTGTAGCACCCAGGTGAGATTTTAAGACCACCTGTGATTATGTCTGCTTCAGAGAAATGACTATGATCGGTCTGTAGTGAGCAATGAGATGGTCAGGATTGTTTGTGACCAGGAATTGTATCTCACACAGTTGAACGATGGTAACATCTTCAGTGGGCCTCAGACAAAGCACTGTACATGATTCCTGCTTTCTATTTATATGTTTGTGTTTCTTTATCAACTCTGTCAACAAACACATTGAGTTAGACCCCATCTACCACCCCCTAAGAAAAAGAACAGGAAATGACATCACCATAGGAAATGACATCACCAACCCCAAGAAACCCAAACATAAATAGAAAGCAGGATTCATGTACAGTGCTTCACCTGAGGCCCACTGAAGATGTTACCTAGTAGGGTGACGAAACATCTGGAAATGAACCTTCCAGCTCAGCGAGCAAACCTACATCCAGAACCTCAACCTGAACTACAAATCTTCTCAAAACTCACTAAGTTGTAAATGGGTCCATCTACTATACAAGCTGTGATGATTCCAGACTTTTTCATCTCGATCACACAGTTTGACCAGTTGTGGTCAATTCTAAGCACCACACATTAGAAAGAGTGTCAAAGCCTTGGTGTGGGTGCTAATGAAATGTAGTAGTTTGATATTAAGGTGGGAAAGATGTCAGATGTCTTCAGAGAATATGTGGTGGGAGATTTGATACAGATGCACATTGACAGGATTAAATAAAGATCAATTCTTTCCTGTGTCATTTGGCACAGATTTAAGGTTATTGACAAAGCTCAAGAGAAAAAAATCCGCAGTGTGCTCTGATGGAGAGTACAATACATGAAAGGATAATGGAAGAATATTGCGGTAGTTTCAGAGGAGAATTTGTTAAATATTTGAAAGAGAAGAATTTACAAGAGGAAAATCAGAAATTGCTGGAAATATTCAGTAGGTCTGGCAGCAACAATGAAGAAAACGTTCTGAAGAGGAGTTACTGGTCTCAAAATATCAACTCTGCTTTCTCTCCACAGACACTGCCAATCCTGCTGAGTTTCTCCAACAATTTTTGACTTTGTTTCAGGTTGCTGTAATTCTTTGGGATTTTCATTAAAGAGTTGCACAGATGAGGGGAAAGGAAGGAGACTGTACACTTTGTTCAAACAGGCGATACAAGAATGAGGAATCAAGCTGTTTGCTTTCAGCAGTTAACAGCTTTGGGTCGATGAAATGCCACAAGTTTTTATTTTGTAAAGCAGCTGCCTATTGACAATCACAAGACAGTGACCACATCTGCTTAATATTTGTGACATGAAGGAAATTCCTTGATAAAGTTACGATCTTGGAATCATGTCGGGCTGCCAACATCAGGTGGTGTTTATCTTTCAGAGGACTTACTCGACATCATGTTTTGACTTGAAAGAAACATTAAAAATGGATACAGCTGCAACTTTTACAACTTTCCTAAAGACAAGCAGGACACTTCCCCAACGCTGTATCCTTCTAGAATTTTCAGGAGCCTGAGACTCTTGTATAAGATATCTGATCTCTCCACAACCCAGCTTTTTAAAGACTTGAGATGAGATCACCATATTGCACCGTTCTCAGAGCACAAGTGTAAATGACAGCAAGTTGATCCAACTTGTCAACAGCATAAGGCATTTTGGCTGCGCCTCTTGTTAAAACCAAGGGCTGCAAAGATTATGGGCCATTAAAAATCAGAAGCAATCATCAGAAGGTAATAAAATAAAGGCTACTGCATTCGGAATTATAATTAACAATAACAAAATGGTGGAAACAGATAGAGAGTTAATTGAAGGAGAAAGACAGCTGAATAAAACAAGGAAAAAGGTGAATTTAGAGAACCACAGAAAAAGGTTGTTATGGCTTTACTGCTTCTTTGTTTCAATGAAATACAGATTCTGAAGAAAGGTCGCTAGACTTGAAAATGATAACTCTGCTTTCTCTCCACTGGTGCTCCCGGACCTGCTGACTTACTGCAGCAATTTCTGTTTTTGTTTCATTTACATGGAGACACATGCAGTTTTAAGCACATTTATATGCTCTTACTTAAATGATGCAAAGGTTTTTATTAGTTGCATAGTAATTGTATATTTAAATGTTATCAGGAAGTTAATTGGGAAGTTACCTGGCCTCTCACATATGGGAGGATAATTGAAACTGTGGCTGTTGTGTTAAGTGGTGCATATTTCCCTGGAGCATCGGAGGCTGAGGGGTGACCTTATAGAGGTTTAGAAAATCATGAGAGGCATGGATAGGGTAAATAGACAAAGTCTTTTCCCTGGGGTCGGTCCAGAATTAGAGGGCATAGGTTTAGGGTGAGAGGGAAATGATATAAAAGGGACCTCAGGGGCAACTTTCTCACTCGGCAGGTGGTACGTGTGTGGAATGAGCTGCCAGAGGAAGTGGTGGAGGCTGGTACAGTTGCAACATTTAAGAGGCATTTGGATGGGTATATGAATAGGAAGGGTTTGGAGGGATATGGGCTGGTTGCTAGCAGATGGGACTAGATTGGGTTGGGATATCTGGTCCACATGGACGAGTTGGACCGAAGGGTCTGTTTCCGTGCTCTACAACTCTATGATTCTATGGCTCAATGAGTCACTACACAAAATCTTCAAAGCGTGTGACAATTAGGGTCCAGTTGTAAGCTGGAATAGAACAATCTGTGGCTTCAGTATTAGCTAATGGCCAAGTATTCTATACTCCAACAATTGTCCATGTGAATACTTGTTTTTCTGATGCTTTCCTGATTTTCTTAGCAACCGCTTCAAATGAAGCATGTTCATGACAGAGTCCACACAACTAAAGCAATAACCTTCCCTAATTCACCGTCTTAAAATACTTTCTAAAACCTCCTGTTGATCTTCTTATTTTTAATGGAAACAGTCTCACTGTGTTAGATTTCTCAACGTTAACAGGCTGAGCAAGTGGCACGGTGGCTCAGTGGTTAGCACTGCTGCCTCACAGCACCAGAGACCCGGGTTCAATTCCTGCCTCAGGCAACTGACTGTGGGGAGTTGGCCCATTGTCTGTCTGGGTTTGCTCCAGTTTCCTCCCACAGTCCAACAATGTGCAGGTTCGGTGAATTGGCCATGCTAAGTTGCTCATAGTGTTAGGGGAATGGGTCTGGGTGGACTTGTTGGGCTGAAGGGCCTGTTTCCACACTGTAAGTAATCTGACCATTACAAAAGCTTTAACATTCCAGTGAAAGTTTGCTATTGAGTCATTAGTATTAATTCAAATGTGCAGAGAAATCACTGTCTTGCTTATGACTCTTGCCCTGAAGTAGTATTACTGGCTTTTTTAAAAACTTGATCGACTTGCATTTGGGAAGTACACATTTGAACTTTCAGCCTTTTAGTTCCTCCATGCCCTTAAATAGCCCTCCACTGAGCGTCCCTTCACACTGGATTGTGTTCCTGCAGTACATTCGTTCACAGTTCTTTCACATGAAATTGTATTTGTCATCTGCTTGCTCATCCTGTTAATGTGACAAAGACTATCAGAAACAGGAACAGGTGGAGGCCATTCAGCCCCTGAGACCGCTTTGCCATTCAATAGGATCAACATTCCTCACATCCGCTTTCCTGCCCTTTCCCTGTAACCTTTGATTCCCCGATGGATTAAGAATCTATTTATCTCAGCCTTAAAAATACACAATGACTCTGCCCCCACAGCTCTCTCTGTAACGAGGAGTCGCAAAGACTTGCAACCCACTGAGAGAAGATATTCCTCCTCATCTCAGTTGTAAATCTGAGACAGTGCCATCTAGTCCTACGCTGTCCCATGAGGGGAAACATCCTCAGCATTGACCCTGTCAATCCCCTTAAAAATCCTCTATGTTTCCATGAGATCATCTCTCATTCTTCTAAACCCCCAGAAACAGATTCCCAACCCATTTAATCTTTGCTCAGAAGACAATCCCTTCAAACTCAGGATCATCCAAGTGAACATTCACTGAACTGCCTCCACTGAAATGATATCTTTCCTGAAGTAACTCCAGCATCGTTGGTATCCCATCACCAAGTCACCCTTTATTTACATGTGCATAGTATAAGACACTGACCCAGCTAACTCAGAGCTGGCTCCTAGAGTGAGCAGATCACCTAACACCCTATTTATGTCTGTCAGCCAGGACTCCCTGATTGGACCAGGTTGACAGCCCCAATCAGGGAACTCACGTTCTGTGATGACCACCTGCCACCTTGATCATTGCAATGGCCCGTAAGAGGTCATTATTATTTAGAAACTGTAGAGGTACAATGGAGTTTTGTTTTCAGTTCTGTGAACTGTTTTTAGTAAAAAAAGTCAGAAAGTCACTTTGAACAGTGAGCTAAATACATCACTACCAAGAAACCATGTGATTGTAACAAAACGATCCTCCTCCTCCCAGGAGATAATTACCGAGGTATTTACTGACTTAAGTTTTAAAATCCAGAGAAAGAGAGGGTGGAGATACAGTTAAATAACAGAAATAAAGGTCCCAGCAAGCAGAGGTGCTGTCAGTTTAGCAGCAAGACGGTTAGGCCCGGGCTCAGGTAGGTCCTGAGATATTCAGAAGAAGCAGAAGGTTTCAGAAAGGAAGATATCCTAATGGTGAGCTGAATTAATAGCTTGTTTAAAGATCTCAGGGAGAGACTTCAATTGAGTCTTGAAGTGAATTTAATTGAGCAAATGCATAGAATTTTGCCAAAAAAGGAACTAACTCTGGCCATACCAGCTCAACAGGAAGCTTCGCCATGGAGAGAGAGGGAACACTTTGCTCGGGTCTGAGTTTCTGGAAGATTATTGCTGCAGTAAAAGGGTTGAACCCTTCTTTCTCATATTTATAATGACTCCATTCCAATTGGTCTTTGACGGTGCAATGTGGTTTTTTTTTCCCTCTTTTCTGTAGTAAATGTTTGTTAAAAGAATATAACCTTCACAGTAAAAAAAGGAAAAGAAAAGTTATGTTCTATCAAGCCAGCTCTCCCTCTGGGATCTGATTTGTCCAGTATTGCCATTAGCTTGGAACCTCAGATCATTCAATTAGATTTAGAGTCATAGAGTCACAGACCCTTCGGTCCAACCTGTCCATGCCGACCAGATATCCCAACCCAATCTCGTCTCACCTGCCAGCACCCGGCCCATATCCCTCCAAACCCTTCCTATTCCTATACCCATCCAAATGCCTCTGAAATGTTGCAATTATGCCAACCTCCACCACTTCCTCTGGCAGCTCATTCCATACACGTACCACCCTCTGTGTGAAAAAGTTGCCCCCAGGTCTCTTTTATATCTTTCCCCTCTCACCTCAAATCTTTGCCCTCTAGTTCTGGACTCCCCCACCACAGGGAAAAGACTTTCTTCATGAAATAAACACAAATTGACTAAAAGAGCCACAAAACATTACAAAGACATCACTTCCTGTACTCTTTGCTTCTGTCTATGCCTGCCCATTGTCACACTCAACTCAAGGGCTATGGCAGCTGAACTCCCACTGACCAGACTCCCAGGAGAAAGCACAATGAGGCTTTATCCTGAGCTGCAAAGATATTACCGTATTCCTTCATGTCACCAATTGTCCATCACAGTCCTCACTCTCATTTACTGCCAGCTCCTGGTTGAAGGGTATCATTGGCAGAGACACTTGCATGTAAAAACAACTCACAGGAATGATCGCACAGCTGAGAGGATGAGAACAAACTGGAGTTGACAGCAAACAGAAGGCTGACTGATCAGACTGAGTTAAAAAACACACAACACCAGGTTATAGTCCAACAGGTTTAATTGGAAGCACTAGCTTTCGGAGCAACGCTCCTCTGATGAAGGAGCGTCGCTCAGAAAGCTAGTGCTTCCAAATAAACCTGTTGGACTATAACCTGGTGTTGTGTGATTTTTAACTTTGTACACCCCAGTCCAACACCGGCATCTCCGAATCATTATCAGACTGAGACCTTCACAATAATCCAGGGATCGGATCGACTAAAAAGAATTTGATAAAGTGAGCACTGAGAAATGTGTCTATTTGTGGAAGGGTCTGAAACTGTATCAAATAGTCGCTAATAAACAGAACAAGGAATTTCAGCGAAAGATCTTTACTCGGAGAATAACTAGAATATAGAGAGGTCCCCGCACAAACAGGGGTATTAGAATGTAGAGAGATCCCAGCACAAACAGGGGTATTAGAATGTAGAGAGGTCCCAGCACAAACAGGGGTATTAGAATGTAGAGAGGTCCCAGCACAAACAGGGGTATTAGAATGTAGAGAGGTCCCAGCACAAACAGGGGTATTAGAATGTAGAGAGGTCCCCGCACAAACAGGGGTATTAGAATGTAGAGAGGTCCCAGCACAAACAGGGGTATTAGAATGTAGAGAGGCCCCCGCACAAACAGGGGTATTAGAATGTAGAGAGGTCCCAGCACAAACAGGAGTATTAGAATGTAGAGAGGCCCCCGCACAAACAGGGGTATTAGAATGTAGAGAGGTCCCCGCACAAACAGGGGTATTAGAATGTAGAGAGGTCCCCACACAAACAGGGGTATTAGAATGTAGAGAGGTCCCAGCACAAACAGGGGTATTAGAATGTAGAGAGGTCCCCGCACAAACAGGGGTATTAGAATGTAGAGAGGCCCCCGCACAAACAGGGGTATTAGAATGTAGAGAGGTCCCCGCACAAACAGGGGTATTAGAATGTAGAGAGGTCCCCACACAAACAGGGGTATTAGAATGTAGAGAGGTCCCAGCACAAACAGGGGTATTAGAATGTAGAGAGGTCCCCGCACAAACAGGGGTATTAGAATGTAGAGAGGCTCCCGCACAAACAGGGGTATTAGAATGTAGAGAGGTCCCAGCACAAACAGGGGTATTAGAATGTAGAGAGGTCCCCGCACAAACAGGAGTATTAGAATGTAGAGAGACACCCGCACAAACAGGGGTATTAGAATGTAGAGAGGTTCCAGCACAAACAGGAGTATTAGAATGTAGAGAGGCTCCCCGCACAAACAGGGGTATTAGAATGTAGAGAGGTCCCAGCACAAACAGGAGTATTAGAATGTAGAGAGGTCCCCGCACAAACAGGGGTATTAGAATGTAGAGAGATCCCAGCACAAACAGGAGTATTAGAATGTAGAGAGGTCCCCGCACAAACAGGGGTATTAGAATGTAGAGAGGTCCCCGCACAAACAGGAGTATTAGAATGTAGAGAGATCCCAGCACAAACAGGGGTATTAGAATGTAGAGAGGCTCCCGCACAAACAGGGGTATTAGAATGTAGAGAGGTCCCAGCACAAACAGGGGTATTAGAATGTAGAGAGGTCCCCGCACAAACAGGGGTATTAGAATGTAGAGAGGCTCCCGCACAAACAGGGGTATTAGAATGTAGAGAGGTCCCAGCACAAACAGGAGTATTAGAATGTAGAGAGGTCCCAGCACAAACAGGAGTATTAGAATGTAGAGAGGTCCCCGCACAAACAGGGGTATTAGAATGTAGAGAGGTCCCCGCACAAACAGGGGTATTAGAATGTAGAGAGACCCCCGCACAAACAGGGGTATTAGAATGTAGAGAGGCTCCCCGCACAAACAGGGGTATTAGAATGTAGAGAGGTCCCCGCACAAACAGGGGTATTAGAATGTAGAGAGGCTCCCGCACAAACAGGGGTATTAGAATGTAGAGAGGTCCCAGCACAAACAGGAGTATTAGAATGTAGAGAGGTCCCAGCACAAACAGGAGTATTAGAATGTAGAGAGGTCCCCGCACAAACAGGGGTATTAGAATGTAGAGAGGTCCCCGCACAAACAGGGGTATTAGAATGTAGAGAGGCTCCCCGCACAAACAGGGGTATTAGAATGTAGAGAGGTCCCAGCACAAACAGGAGTATTAGAATGTAGAGAGGCTCCCCGCACAAACAGGGGTATTAGAATGTAGAGAGGTCCCCGCACAAACAGGGGTATTAGAATGTAGAGAGGCTCCCCGCACAAACAGGGGTATTAGAATGTAGAGAGACCCCCGCACAAACAGGGGTATTAGAATGTAGAGAGATCCCAGCACAAACAGGGGTATTAGAATGTAGAGAGATCCCAGCACAAACAGGGGTATTAGAATGTAGAGAGGCCCCCGCACAATGTACAGGGGTATTAGAATGTAGAGAGGTCCCCGCACAAACAGGGGTATTAGAATGTAGAGAAGTCCCAGCACAAACAGGGGTATTAGAATGTAGAGAGGCCCCCGCACAAACAGGGGTATTAGAATGTAGAGAGGTCCCAGCACAAACAGGGGTATTAGAATGTAGAGAGGCCCCCGCACAAACAGGGGTATTAGAATGTAGAGTGGTCCCCGCACAAACAGGGGTATTAGAATGTAGAGAAGTCCCAGCACAAACAGGGGTATTAGAATGTAGAGAGGCTCCCGCACAAACAGGGGTATTAGAATGTAGAGAGACCCCCGCACAAACAGGGGTATTAGAATGTAGAGAGGTCCCCGCACAAACAGGGGTATTAGAATGTAGAGAGGTCCCAGCACAAACAGGAGTATTAGAATGTAGAGAGGCCCCCGCACAAACAGGGGTATTAGAATGTAGAGAGACCCCCGCACAAACAGGGGTATTAGAATGTAGAGAGGTCCCCGCACAAACAGGGGTATTAGAATGTAGAGAGGTCCCAGCACAAACAGGAGTATTAGAATGTAGAGAGGCTCCCCGCACAAACAGGGGTATTAGAATGTAGAGAGGCCCCCGCACAAACAGGGGTATTAGAATGTAGAGAGACCCCCGCACAAACAGGGGTATTAGAATGTAGAGAGGTCCCAGCACAAACAGGAGTATTAGAATGTAGAGAGGCCCCCGCACAAACAGGGGTATTAGAATGTAGAGAGGCCCCCGCACAAACAGGGGTATTAGAATGTAGAGAGACCCCCGCACAAACAGGGGTATTAGAATGTAGAGAGGTCCCCGCACAAACAGGGGTATTAGAATGTAGAGAGGTCCCCGCACAAACAGGGGTATTAGAATGTAGAGAGGTCCCCACACAAACAGGGGTATTAGAATGTAGAGAGGTCCCAGCACAAACAGGGGTATTAGAATGTAGAGAGGTCCCCGCACAAACAGGGGTATTAGAATGTAGAGAGGCTCCCGCACAAACAGGGGTATTAGAATGTAGAGAGGTCCCAGCACAAACAGGGGTATTAGAATGTAGAGAGGTCCCCGCACAAACAGGAGTATTAGAATGTAGAGAGGTCCCAGCACAAACAGGAGTATTAGAATGTAGAGAGGTCCCCGCACAAACAGGGGTATTAGAATGTAGAGAGATCCCAGCACAAACAGGAGTATTAGAATGTAGAGAGGTCCCCGCACAAACAGGGGTATTAGAATGTAGAGAGATCCCAGCACAAACAGGAGTATTAGAATGTAGAGAGATCCCAGCACAAACAGGGGTATTAGAATGTAGAGAGGCTCCCGCACAAACAGGGGTATTAGAATGTAGAGAGGTCCCAGCACAAACAGGGGTATTAGAATGTAGAGAGGTCCCAGCACAAACAGGAGTATTAGAATGTAGAGAGGTCCCCGCACAAACAGGGGTATTAGAATGTAGAGAGGCTCCCGCACAAACAGGGGTATTAGAATGTAGAGAGGCTCCCCGCACAAACAGGGGTATTAGAATGTAGAGAGATCCCAGCACAAACAGGGGTATTAGAATGTAGAGAGGTCCCAGCACAAACAGGAGTATTAGAATGTAGAGAGGTCCCAGCACAAACAGGAGTATTAGAATGTAGAGAGGTCCCCGCACAAACAGGGGTATTAGAATGTAGAGAGGTCCCCGCACAAACAGGGGTATTAGAATGTAGAGAGGCTCCCCGCACAAACAGGGGTATTAGAATGTAGAGAGGCTCCCCGCACAAACAGGGGTATTAGAATGTAGAGAGGTCCCCGCACAAACAGGGGTATTAGAATGTAGAGAGGCTCCCGCACAAACAGGGGTATTAGAATGTAGAGAGGTCCCAGCACAAACAGGAGTATTAGAATGTAGAGAGGTCCCAGCACAAACAGGAGTATTAGAATGTAGAGAGGTCCCCGCACAAACAGGGGTATTAGAATGTAGAGAGATCCCAGCACAAACAGGGGTATTAGAATGTAGAGAGGTCCCAGCACAAACAGGAGTATTAGAATGTAGAGAGGTCCCAGCACAAACAGGAGTATTAGAATGTAGAGAGGCCCCCGCACAAACAGGGGTATTAGAATGTAGAGAGGCTCCCCGCACAAACAGGGGTATTAGAATGTAGAGAGATCCCAGCACAAACAGGGGTATTAGAATGTAGAGAGGTCCCAGCACAAACAGGAGTATTAGAATGTAGAGAGGTCCCAGCACAAACAGGAGTATTAGAATGTAGAGAGGTCCCCGCACAAACAGGGGTATTAGAATGTAGAGAGGTCCCCGCACAAACAGGGGTATTAGAATGTAGAGAGGCTCCCCGCACAAACAGGGGTATTAGAATGTAGAGAGGCTCCCCGCACAAACAGGGGTATTAGAATGTAGAGAGGTCCCCGCACAAACAGGGGTATTAGAATGTAGAGAGGCTCCCGCACAAACAGGGGTATTAGAATGTAGAGAGGTCCCAGCACAAACAGGAGTATTAGAATGTAGAGAGGTCCCAGCACAAACAGGAGTATTAGAATGTAGAGAGGTCCCCGCACAAACAGGGGTATTAGAATGTAGAGAGGTCCCCGCACAAACAGGGGTATTAGAATGTAGAGAGGCTCCCCGCACAAACAGGGGTATTAGAATGTAGAGAGGTCCCAGCACAAACAGGAGTATTAGAATGTAGAGAGGCTCCCCGCACAAACAGGGGTATTAGAATGTAGAGAGGTCCCCGCACAAACAGGGGTATTAGAATGTAGAGAGGCTCCCCGCACAAACAGGGGTATTAGAATGTAGAGAGGTCCCCGCACAAACAGGGGTATTAGAATGTAGAGAGGCTCCCCGCACAAACAGGGGTATTAGAATGTAGAGAGGTCCCAGCACAAACAGGGGTATTAGAATGTAGAGAGATCCCAGCACAAACAGGAGTATTAGAATGTAGAGAGGCCCCCGCACAAACAGGGGTATTAGAATGTAGAGAGGTCCCAGCACAAACAGGGGTATTGGAATGTAGAGAGGCCCCCGCACAATGTACAGGGGTATTAGAATGTAGAGAGGTCCCCGCACAAACAGGGGTATTAGAATGTAGAGAAGTCCCCGCACAAACAGGGGTATTAGAATGTAGAGAGGTCCCCGCACAAACAGGGGTATTAGAATGTAGAGAGATCCCAGCACAAACAGGAGTATTAGAATGTAGAGAGGCCCCCGCACAAACAGGGGTATTAGAATGTAGAGAGGTCCCAGCACAAACAGGGGTATTGGAATGTAGAGAGGCCCCCGCACAATGTACAGGGGTATTAGAATGTAGAGAGGTCCCCGCACAAACAGGGGTATTAGAATGTAGAGAAGTCCCAGCACAAACAGGGGTATTAGAATGTAGAGAGGCCCCCGCACAAACAGGGGTATTAGAATGTAGAGAGGTCCCAGCACAAACAGGGGTATTAGAATGTAGAGAGGCCCCCGCACAAACAGGGGTATTAGAATGTAGAGTGGTCCCCGCACAAACAGGGGTATTAGAATGTAGAGAAGTCCCAGCACAAACAGGGGTATTAGAATGTAGAGAGGCTCCCGCACAAACAGGGGTATTAGAATGTAGAGAGACCCCCGCACAAACAGGGGTATTAGAATGTAGAGAGGTCCCCGCACAAACAGGGGTATTAGAATGTAGAGAGGCTCCCGCACAAACAGGGGTATTAGAATGTAGAGAGACCCCCGCACAAACAGGGGTATTAGAATGTAGAGAGGCCCCCGCACAAACAGGGGTATTAGAATGTAGAGAGGTCCCCGCACAAACAGGGGTATTAGAATGTAGAGAGGCCCCCGCACAAACAGGGGTATTAGAATGTAGAGAGGTCCCCGCACAAACAGGGGTATTAGAATGTAGAGAGGCCCCCGCACAAACAGGGGTATTAGAATGTAGAGAGGTCCCCGCACAAACAGGGGTATTAGAATGTAGAGAGGCCCCCGCACAAACAGGGGTATTAGAATGTAGAGAGGTCCCCGCACAAACAGGGGTATTAGAATGTAGAGAGGCCCCCGCACAAACAGGGGTATTAGAATGTAGAGAGGCCCCCGCACAAACAGGGGTATTAGAATGTAGAGAGGTCCCCGCACAAACAGGGGTATTAGAATGTAGAGAGGTCCCCGCACAAACAGGGGTATTAGAATGTAGAGAGACCCCCGCACAAACAGGGGTATTAGAATGTAGAGAGACCCCCACACAAACAGGGGTATTAGAATGTAGAGTGGTCCCCGCACAAACAGGGGTATTAGAATGTAGAGAGGTCCCCGCACACAGGGGTATTAGAATGTAGAGAGACCCCCACACAAACAGGGGTATTAGAATGTAGAGTGGTCCCCGCACAAACAGGGGTATTAGAATGTAGAGTGGTCCCCGCACAAACAGGGATATGATGGTGACACATCATTCAACCGAGCTCGAAGAAAGGCAACTCACTTTTCAAATAGAAGCTTGGAAAATAGGAGCAGGTGTAGGCCCGTCGGCCCTTTGAACCTTTTCCTCCATTCATTATGATCATCCAACCCAGTTCCTTGTTTCTGCTTTGTCCCCTTACCATTTGATCCCTTTGTCCCACATGCTATATATCCAACTTCTTCTCGAAAACACCATGCCTTGGCCTAGACCGCTTTCTATGGAAGAGAAGTCCACAGGGTCACAGTTCAGTCCTAAGTGGCCTGTCCTGTCTCTTTAGACGGTGCCCCCTGTTCCTAGACTGAAAATGTGTTGCTGGAAGAGCGCAGCAGGTCAGGCAGCATCCAGGGAACAGGAGAATCGATGTTTCGGGCATAAGCCCATCTTCAGGAATGAGGAAAGTTTGTCCAGCAGGCTAAGATAAAAGGTAGGGAGGAGGGACTTGGGGGAGGGGCGTCGGAAATGTGATAGGTGGAAAGAGGTCAAGGTGAGGGTGATAGGTCAGACTGGGGTGGGGGCGGAGAGGTCAGGAAGAAGATTGCAGGTTAGGAAGGCGGTGCTGAATTCGATGGATTTGACTGAGACAAGGTGGGGGGAGGGGAAATGAGGAAACTGGTGAAATCCGAGTTCATCCCTTGTGGTTGGAGGGTTCCTAGGCGGAAGATGAGGCGCTCTTCCTCCAACCGTCGTGTTGTTGTGGTCTGGCGATGGAGTAGGTCTACGCCTCCTCCCACTCTGCCCCCTGTAAAAACGCCATCCCATTCTCCCAATTCCTTCGTCTCCGCCGCATCTGCTCCCAGGAGGACCAGTTCCAAAAACGCACATCCCAGATGGCCTCCTTCTTCAAGGACCGCAATTTCCCCCCCGACGTGGTCGACGATGCCCTCCACCGCATCTCTTCCACTTCCCGATCCTCCGCCCTTGAACCCCGCCCCTCCAACCGCCACCAGGACAGAACCCCACTGGTCCTCACCTACCACCCCACCAATCTCCATGTACAGCAGATCATCTGCCGTCATTTCCGCTACCTCCAAACGGACCCCAACACCAAGGATATATTTCCCTCCCCTCCCCTATCAGCATTCCGTAAAGACCACTCCCTCCGTGACTCCCTCGTCAGATCCACACCCCCCACCAACCCAACCTCCACTCCCGACACCTTCCCCTGCAACCGCAGGAGGTGCAAGACTTGCACCCACACCTCCCCCCTCACCTCCCTCCAATGCCCCAAAGGAAACTTCCATATCCGCCACAGATTCACCTGCGCCTCCACACATATCATCTATTGCATCCTCTGTACCCGATGTGGCCTCCTCTATATTGGGGAGATAGGCCGGCTACTTGCGGAGCGTTTCAGAGAACACCTCTGGGACACCCGGACCAACCAACCCAACCAACCCGTGGCTCAACACTTCAACTCCCCCTCCCACTCCACCAAGGACATGCAGGTCCTTGGACTCCTCCATCGTCAGACCACAACAACACGACGGTTGGAGGAAGAGCGCCTCATCTTCCGCCTAGGAACCCTCCAACCACAAGGGATGAACTCGGATTTCACCAGTTTCCTCATTTCCCCTCCCCCCACCCTGTCTCAGTCAAATCCATCGAATTCAGCACCGCCTTCCTAACCTGCAATCTTCTTCCTGACCTCTCCGCCCCCACCCCAGTCTGACCTATCACCCTCACCTTGACCTCTTTCCACCTATCACATTTCCGACGCCCCTCCCCCAAGTCCCTCCTCCCTATCTTTTATCTTAGCCTGCTGGACACACTTTCCTCATTCCTGAAGATGGGCTTATGCCCGAAACGTCGATTCTCCTGTTCCCTGGATGCTGCCTGACCTGCTGCGCTTTTCCAGCAACACATTTTCAGCTCTGATCTCCAGCATCTGCAGACCTCACTTTCTCCTGTTCCTAGACTCCCTGGTTATTGGGAACATCCTTCCTGTGAGAGCTCTGCCCAGTCCTGACACTTCACCAACTTCCAGACTAACACAGAGTTCAACAATTTCAGGTTATTACCACTGGTCCCATTTTTCCAGCAGCAGTTGGTGATGCTGATTACATACAGACAGAATAGGCTATTCGGTCCCTCTAGCCTGCTCCACCAGGTCACAATGTAACCTCAATTTCATATTGCCGTTTGTTCCTGATAACCTCTGACTGTCTCATTCATCAGGAATCCATCTCCAGCTGCCTTCAATATATTCAATGAGCCTGCCTCCACCAGTCCCTGCAAAACTCTCAGTGTCCTCTCAGAAAGAAACCCATGGTAGGCTTATGCGGAAAGTCAGGAGGCATGGGATAGAGGGAAATTTGGCCAATTGGATAGAAAACTGGCTAACCGGTCGAAGTCAGACAGTGGTGGTAGATGGTAAATATTCAGCCTGGAGCCCAGTTAAAAGTGGAGTTCCGCAGGGATCAGTTCTGGGTCCTCTGCTGTTCGTAATTTTTATTAATGACTTGGATGAGGGAGTCGAAGGGTTGGTCAGTAAATTTGCAGATGATACGAAGATTGGTGGAGTTGTGGATAGTGAGGAGGGCTGTTGTCGGCTGCAAAGAGACTTAGATATGATGCAGAGCTGGGCTGAGGAGTGGCAGATGGAGTCCAACCCTGTCAAGTGTGAGGTTGTCCATTTTGGAAGGACAAATAAGAATGCGGAATACAGGGTTAACGGTAGGGTTCTTAGTGAGGTGGAGGAACAGAGGGATCTTGGGGTCTATGTTCATAGGTCTTTGAAAGTTGCCACTCAGGTGGATGGAGCTTGTAAGAAGGCCTATGGTGTATTAGCGTTCATTAGCAGAGGGATTGAATTCAAGAGTCGTGAAGTGATGTTGCAACTGTACAGGACTTTGGTTAGGCCACATTTGGAGTACTGTGTGCAGTTCTGGTCGCCTCACTTTAGGAAAGATGTGGAAGCTTTCTAGAGGGTGCAGAGAAGATTTACCAGGATGTTGCCTGGAATGGAGAATAGGTCGTACAAGGATAGGTTGAGAGTGCTAGGCCTTTTCTCATTGGAACGGCGAAGGATGAGGGGTGACTTGATAGAGGTTTATAAGATGATCAGAGGAATAGATAGAGTAGACAGTCAGAAACTTTTTCCCCGGGTACAACAGAGTGTTACAAGGGGACATAAATTTAAGGTGAAGGGTGGAAGGTATAGGGGAGATGTCAGGGGTGGGTTCTTTACCCAGAGAGTGGTGGGGACATGGAATGCGCTGCCTGTGGGAGTGGCAGAGTCAGAATCATTGGTGACCTTTAAGCGGCAATTGGATAGGTACATGGATGGGTGCTTAAGCTAGGACAAATGTTCGGCACAACATCGTGGGCCGAAGGGTCTGTTCTGTGCTGTATTGTTCTATGTTCTAAACATCCACCTCATCTCCACCAGAAATGGAAGATCCTTTTAATTTTAAACAGTGTCACCTATCTTTCCCAATAACACCTCCCACAGACCCTTGTTTTAACTTGTTTGTCCATTTCCTCTAGATTTTCATCATCAGCCTTTTGTTTGTCATTTATTTACTTTTCCACTCTAACACGATCTCCCCCCTTGCCCTCTCTCTGAAACTGCTTAAAACCGAAAAGCGAATGCATCCCTAACTTGTTCCAATTCTGCCAGAATTTTATCAGTTTGAAATATTAGCTCTGCTTTTCTCTCCTTGCCAATGCCTAATCCACTGAGCATTTCCAGCAATTTCTGTTTTTAGTTCAGATGTCCAGTATCTGTAGTATTTATAATTTTATTTATATACTCCTCTCGGTCAATTCATCGTAAATGCTTTGGCTAAATTCCTCACAGTTCTCTCTAAATGGGCCAACAAGGTTCTGGTGTTATCTGTTACACTGAGGATCTTTAATTGACTAGACTTTCGGAACATGAATAAAACATGTCTCTGGTTTGAAACGTCAGCTTTCTCAGTTCCCTTTACCCATTGGCTATTGTTAAAAGTCTGAGCTAAAGCTTTGAAATGGATCATGCTCAGAAGCGTTTCTACTCGATGACAGCATTCACTTCTGGCAGCTCAGAGACATTTTCTTCAGCAATGCAATGATGATCATATTTCACAATGTGTGCACATTGCCACAGGTCTATAAACATCCTGATGTTTGATTTATTTGTTCGTTATGAGATCGGGCAATGATTTGCAGGTGGTTTTGGTACACGTGTCTGCCTCAAGATTTTCACAGTAATTCACAACAACTCCAAAACTTCATATCCCATCTCCATGAGAACCGGAGAATGTTTAATTCTCTGTTAACTTTCCTCTACTCTAATGACCCTTTGAGTCACCATTGTGACAGAACGGTGGCTTTAGGAAGTGTATTTTATTCTGGATTGATTTTATGAAGAGAGGTTGAGATCAAGCAGTCTGTTACAAGCCAATAATATAAACAGCTTCTGAGAACTTGGGTTTTTTTTTAGAGATTGAAACAATAGAAGCAGCCTGAATGGGTGGGGTCAAGCTCCCCCAGAACCAGGACTTTTAGTTTTAGCTTTCAGCGGTTGCTGGGGTCTTGAAGTTGGATGTGGAAGCTCTTATTCCTCTCTCTGTTACAGCTTAAAGCTGGGGTTCTCTTCCTGCTGCTAGAATTGCATGTGAGACAATCTAAAATTCAGTATCTTACTGAATGTATCTTTGCTACGTATTAATGGGATGTTACTATATTGGGACCATTATTTAGTAATAGTTGTTTTTTATTGTTGTTAAGCATTTTGATAGAGATACAGTTATACCAATTCTTTTCTTACATTTTTATTTTGTCTGTATTTTAATTGTTGTGTAAAAATAAAGTGTATTTTGCTTAAAGTCGAGCAATTTGACCAATTGAATTGTATCTGGAACACAGCATCTTGCACTTGGCTTTAAAATAAGAAAATGTTAGGGTCTAGGCTGTCTCCTTTATGTTTTTAGGGGGTTTGGTCTGGACCATAACACCATTCCACCATTCCACGCCATTTCGGGAGGGTCCAGTGATTAGGAGACTGGGAGGATGTACATTCTTGTATCCTCAACAACGTTAGCGATGCAGTTCAGAAAATTAAAACTAAAATGTGTCAAACCCACTGAAATCCAGGCCTCGATATCCAGACTGATCCCAACTCTGGCTGAAAAGCTCACTTTCACAGAATTAGATCAAACTGTGCATCAAATCAGTTGATTGCACACGTCTCCATATCCTTTCTGTATTACGGAGTCCTGAGTATGGTGATGTAAATATAATTTATCCAGGTTCTAAATGCGTTTAATCTAATATCTGTGATTTTAAAATTCTGTTCCACTAACTGTGTTCATTGTACATGCTGGTGGTCTTTTCCCTTTCAACTACCAAATTAAAGTAGAAACATATTACATCTAACATTTGATTCAACAACACTTCAGGGTAAACCTCGATATAAAGCTGCAAAAGAGTGAAATCTGGAACTGCTTCAAATTCTTCCAAGCTGGATACAGGTACCTTAAATAGATATTCTGAAAGTGTCTTGGGTTTGTACTTGTTTCCAATATCTTTAATGTTCACAACGCTGGCAGGAAGCCCTCTCCCTGTAATTCACCACAAACATTGAAAATGTAACCAGCCTTTCAACTGAAATCCCAGAAGATCCCTGCATTGAGGAAACACACTGGATATACATTGATTTACCACATCAACTGCCACATCATTACCCAGTGGCCCAGGGACAGTCTCTGACACTCAGCAGTTCCGTTGGCCTGGTCTCTAATCTAAGCTTCGCATCGCATCGCCAGGCAGTCATATTGCCATGACACAGCTTCTAAAAAAATCATTAACCAATTTGCTATTTGCAGACCATAGTCATAAATTCCAGGCCCTGTTTCTAAAGTGTACTCTTGTAGGCAATAGCAGATACGAGAAGGCCAGGAATGTAGATTCCCTTTTAAAGAGGAATCTTGTGACTGAAAAGCTGCTTCAGGCCTACAACAGGTTATTGTAGCCTGGCTTGTGTTAGCCTGGCAGCTCTGATAACCAGAACCCTGAACAGAGACAACCCAGCATTCAAACCTCTTCACATATCATCCAGTCAACTGACTTCCCGATAAGCAGATATTTCTATTAAGTGCTTACAAATTCAAAAACAAAACTTCCAATGCCCCTCTCACAATTGCTATTAATAACTATTTGTTAGCTGAATTGAAATGGAAATTACACACTGAAACATTCTGACCTTTTGGTAAGGGGCCCTTTGAGACAGAGTAAATGCAGATTTGAAGAGCTCCATCTCCCAGTCTACAGTCTGGTTGAGATGAAAGGGTCTGGAAAACAATCTCTACAGCCACACGGCCTTCTCTCCCACCAGCATTCCATTCTGGAAAGGCCCAAGGTCACTGTTCCCCAGAAGAAAGAACCAACAAAACTTACAAAGACACACACTGGAGAGTCGAGAAGCAGGGGGCTTACAACAGTCATGACTGCCTGGCAAAGTGAAGTGAAGCTCAGATTAGAGGCCAAGCCAGATTAGAGTGTCAGAGACTGCAGGAAGGATTGTTCCTGGGCCACTGGGTAATGATGTAGCTGTTGTTGTGGTAAACAGTACCCCATTTTACTCAGGTACTGCTCTGAATTCCCAGCATTTCTTATTTTCCCATATTCTTTTTTTAAAAGGGTATTTTTTTGCTGTATCATTAACAAATCGGGGATCATTGCTATTTCATTAATAATGTTTACGACAGCGATCAGGAGGAATTGATTTTCTCACAGGGAAGTGAATCCATGGAATTTTCGATCACAGGGGGCTGTCAGGACTGGGTCACTGAGTATATCCCAGGCTGAGACAGACAGATTTTTAAACGGTGACAGAATGAGGGGAAAAGGCAGAGAAGTGAAGTTCAGGATTATTAGATCAGCCACAAACTCATTAAATGGCAGATCAGATTCGATGGGCAGAATGGCCTTTCAGCTCCTATGTTGTATGGTCCTATAGACTCATCCTGTGGAAGTCCAGAATGATTGGTACAATCATTTTCCAAGCATTGGTGTTTTTCTCTGGGAGAAACCAGGAATGCTGTATTCACAATAAAAACAGAAAGGGTAGTAGTTGTAAAATTATTTTTCAAAATAAAATCATTCCCATGTGTGGGCATTGCTGCACAGGCTGGTATTTATGACCTAACGCCCTCCCCCCCAGGAGGAGATGGTACTGAGCTGCCTCTGGGTTTAGGGACCCTCACAGAGCCAGCATCTTGTAAACAGAAAAGTTGGACATATATTTGGGTTGGGCCTTCAGTTAAAGTTATATCTTGTCACACTGTGCATTTCTCCCAATTCCCATCTTTTTACTTCCTCAGTTGCAAAAACTTCCAGGAAATGGAACTTTGCTGAAGCCACTGGCCTCTCCAGGAATGGAGGGGAGTTAGGGTCTGCTGACTTACACAGACAAATGAAATGGGAAAATATAAAAGGAATACTCTCCTTTTAAACCTCGCTTAAATCTTAGTGCTGGCCAAACGTTTGTCCATTCTTTCAACACTGTGTCAATGTTACTCTCGGATTATGTTCCTGTGAAGAGTCTTTGGGCATTTTTGTCATTGAAAAGGCACTGCATGTGAGTATAATTGTTGTTATTTATATTGAGTAATACATAGCCTAGAAACCAATGCAATCTGTACAGTAAATAACCATAGAAAGAGAGCTCTTGGTGGCAGTGCCGTGCCCCTACCTCTGGACTAGGAAAGCGAGGTTCAAGGCCCATTAGCTCCAGAGAGTGGGATAGCAAACTTGAAAGAGTTGATTTGAATTTTTAAAAAACAGCAGGAAGTGCTGAAACAACAGCAGAAGTTGTTGGAAAAGCTCAGCAGGTCTGGCAGCATCTGTGGAGAGGAATCAGAGCTAACCTTTCGGGTCCAGTGACCCTTCCACAGCAGAAAGTGCTGTGTTATGGGCAAAGTCATAGAGTCAAACAATATGGAAACAGACCCTTTAACCCACTTGTCCATCCCAACCAGACATCCAATCTGACCTTGTCCCATTTTACTCAGGTACTGTTCGGAACTCCCAGCATTTATTATTTTCCCATATACCTTTTTTAAAAAGGGGATATTTGCTGTATCTTTACATTACCCACTGCATTCTTCTGCTACACTGGAATACTTAAAGAGATTCCCACCGACAGGCTTTAGCAGGATGTGTGGACTAATAGAGTTACAAACGTATCAAACAGCCTCAGGATTGTATAATATATTCGCAGTCCTATATTCACGTTACACTAAGACTTGAGAAGCTCCGTTTCCAGCTTACAATGGATTAACAGAAATGGAAGAATTCCAACTCACTTTGATTCTCAGACAGGGCTATGATTCTGCTGTTTTTCTTAAAGTGTGGTAAAGATTCTATATCAACATTGTATAATAAAATATATTAATTAATTGTTGGTCCATTTAAGCTGACGTAAAGCAAGACATTTACCCCTTTAGCATGCTGCCATCTGTTGATTTGCTTAATTTTATTTAATATTGATTTTTCCAAAGAGTGGGTCTTATGGTAGCATCCGTACTGAGTGATGACTAGACAGCCTGGGTACAAGCCAGACTGCTCCCGGGCTGGGTCATCACATCTTGGAACAGGTTAGTTAGAAAGAATCTCTAAATATGTGAATCCCAATCAGCGACACAGTCTCTTCATGAGCTGGCTCCTCTGTCTGCACTTTAAGGGCTCTTGGAGCACAGTGGTAGTGTTCCTGCCTCTGGGCCCGGAGGCCTGGGTTCAAGACTCATCTGCCCCAGCCGTGTATCATAAAAAACCTAAACGGGTTGGTTAACAGTTGGAGTTTTTGTTGTCAAGGGAGACATGTTATCTTAACAGGACTTACACATTTAATGGTAAGGTCCTGGGGAGTGTTGCTGAACAAAGAGACCTAGGAGTGCAGGTTCATAGCTCCTTGAAAGTAGAGTTGCAGAGAGATAGGATAGTGAAGGCGGTGTTTGGTATGCTTTCCTTTATTGGTCAGAGTATTGAGTACAGGAGTCGGGAGGTCATGTTGCGGCTGTACAGGACATTGGTTAGGCCACTGTTGGAATATTGTGTGCAATTCTGGTCTCCTTCCTATTGGAAGGATATTGTGAAACTTGAAAGGGTTCAGAAAAGATTTACAAGGATGTTGTCAGGGTTGAAGGATTTGAGCTACAGGGAGAGGCTGAACAGGCTGGGGCTGTTTTCCCTGGAGCATCGGAGGCTGTGGGGTGACCTTATAGAGGTTTACAAAATTATGAGGGGCATGGATAGGATAAATAGACAAAGTCTTTTCCCTGGGGTGGAGGAGTCCAGAACTAGAGGGGATAGGTTTAGGGTGAGAGGGGAAAGATATAAAAGAGACCTAAGGGGCAACGTTTTCACGCAGAGGGTGGTACGTGTATGGAATGAGCTGCCAGAGGAAGTAGTGGAGGCTGGTACAATTCCAACACTTAAAAGGCATTTGGATGGGTATAGGAATAGGAAGGGTTTGGAGGGATATGGGCCGGGTGTTGGCAGGTGGGACTAGATTGGGTTGGGATACCTGGTTGGCATGGACAGGTTGGACCGAAGGGTCTGTTTCTGTGCTGTACATCTCTATGACTGTAATTGCAAATTTGAAACAATGTCAGCAATTTAAACTCCAGGAGGCGCTGTGCAAGGCTTTGCCATTGAGAAAGCAACAAGCTCCCACCTCATTGAAAAAAAATCACAGCTTGAACTTGCTCCTTTTGTTTGAAGTGAACATATTCCACATGCCTGAACGGGCATCATTTACAAGTGTAAACGAGCTGCATTAGATTACTTACAGTGTGGAAACAGGCCCTTCGGCCCAACAAGTCCACATCGACCCGCCGAAGCGTAACCCACCCATACCCCTACATTTACCCCTTTACCTAACACTACAGGCAATTTAGCATGGCCAATTCACCTGACCTGCACATCTTTGGACTGTGGGAGGAAACCGGAGCACCCGGAGGAAACCCATGCAGACACGGGGAGAATGTGCAAACTCCACACAGTCAGTCGCCTGAGGCGGGAATTGAACCCGGGTCTCTGGCGCTGTGAGGCAGCAGTGCTAACCACTGTACCACCGTGCCGCCCATTCCGTACAGTGTGGAAACAGGCCATTCAGCCCAACAAGTCCACACCGACCCTCCAAAGAGTAACCCCCTAGACCCATTTCCCTCTGACTAATGCTCTGGGCAATTTAGCATGGCCGATTCACCTGACCTGCACATCTTTGGATTGTGGGAGGAAAACCACACAGACACGGGGAGAATGTACAAACTCCACACAGACAATTACCCAAGGCTGGAATTGAACCCAGGTCTCTAGTGCTGTGAGGCAACAGTGCTAACCACTGAGCCACCGTGCTGCTCGGTGATCTGAATGACCTGAGACTGATGACCAGGAATTAATAACAGGACAGCATTCCCTACTAAAGTAAATGCACAATTCCACGAAAGGATTGCAGTGACACTTTTTCTGGTTCAAAGCCAAATTATTAATAAAAGGTTGTTTTAAAACTTGAATATTCTGCTATAAAGCCATCCCTCTCAATTTCCCAGCTCCTGCCAATGTGAGGGGTACATGCACGATTGGAAAACTTGCGATCCTTGCTGCAATGGGGGCTAGTTGCAATATGAATGGGCTAACTGCTGCTGTCAGATACAGCAGAGCCTCTCTGCTAGGAGACTGTTTCCATGGAAATCAGCACAGGTAGGAAGATGGCCTGTAGCTGCCCTCAGTAACTGGATTGTATTTATCACCCCGCCACCTCCAGGTCCTCCTATCCCGTGTTCTAACTTCGAAAACTACATCCACAAGGCTGGGAAAATTCAGCCGTGTGATTGTGCATCCATTTTCACTGATACATTTCCAGGGTTGCCTTCAGGTTGCAAGGTAAGAATCTCGCCATGATTATATGAAGAGGCAGTTGGAGCATTTCCAGGAAGTTGTGCTACTAGGGTCTGATGAACAAAGAGGGGAGGAGTCGAAAAGTGTGACACTGGAAAAGCACAGCCGGTCAGGCAGCATCTGAGGAGCAGGAGAGTCGACGTTTCGGGCAAAAGCCCTTCATCAGGAATGAGAGGGTGGGGGGGCACCCGAGAGGACTGAGAGATAAATGGGAGGGGGGTGGGTTTTGGGGGGAGGTAGCTGTGAAGGTGATAGGTAGATGAAGGGGGGGGGGGTTGAAGATGATAGGTCAGAGCGGAGGGTGAAGTGGATAGGTGGGAAGGACAATGGACAGGTGAGACCCTAACCACCCAACGCCTGGAGGAAGAACACCTCATCTTCCTCCTTTGGACCCTCCGACCACACAGGGTCAATGTGGATTTCACCAGTTTCTTCAATTCCTTTCCCCCTACCTTATCCCAGGTCAACCCCTCCAACTCGGCACTGTCCTCTTGAACTGTTCTATCTGTCCATCTTCCTTCTCACCTATCCACTCCACCCTCCGCTCCAATCTATCACCATCACCCCCCACCTACATCTACCTATCGCCTTTACAGCTACCTTCCCCTCAAGCCACCTCCTCCCATTTATCTCTCAACCATCTTGGCCACATTCCTGATGAAGGGCTTTTGCCTGAAACGTCAATTCTCCTGCTCCTCAGATGCTGCCTGACCTGCTGTGCTTTTCCAGCACCACTCTCTTGGCTCTAACTGGGCCCAATTAATCAGTTGGGCCAAATGGTCCTTTTCTATGCCATGTATTCAATGTCATTTGTTCATCAACTTGGAAAGAATACCCCAGAAAGGTTCTGATTTGATAGCTGCTTCATTTCTCAAAGATCACCTTGTCTCTGTGTTGTGATCTCAAGAGAATATTGTATCTGTCGCAGCCTGTCATCCCTGGACATCTTTTACAATCAACAGGAACAGGTGGATGCTGGTATGATTACAGCATTTAAAAGGCACCGGGATGTGGAGACACGTAGGAAGGGTTGACAGTGATTTGGGCCAAATGCTGCCAAATGGGACGAGATTAATTTAGGATATCTGGTCAGCATGGACAAGTTGGAGGGAAGGGCCTGTTTCTGTGCTGTATAACTCTATGACTATGATAGGCTGGTTTAGTGTCAGCCTTTGCCAACTTGCTCCTATGTGAAATCTGTGCTGGGGTCCACCATGCTCCTGAGTTCAAACCTCTGCCTTCCCCAAAATCCATCAATATTTTCCCATGTCCCTCATTGCCCATCCCAAGATCTCCTTCAGTGAGTACATATCTGTCCTGGTAAATAGCCTCTGCACTTTCGCCACAGCCACAGTGTCCTCCCGAAAGTAAGATGTGATAATTAGACACAAAGCTCTAACCATTTGTTTAAAAGGTTTAGCATCACCTCCTTGATCTTGGAATTTCTGCCTCTCTCTTAGAATCTCTTGGCTTTTTCCTAACTTTGTAATACCATTCTAACATAGTGATAAGTCAGGAGCAGCTGAGACACAAACACACTTAAAAGTAGAACATAGAAACTGGTCTAAGTACTTTGAGATAAGATTTATTTAGCACCTCCTGGGGCAGACTTGCCTCTTCAGTAGGTGTTTGCTGTTATCCATCAATGAAAGAATTTTACAGTGATACCCCTGGTAAACTGCGGCATACAGTACACCGACAGCCTATGTCGTTCACAGCTCCAGTCAGCTGACCATAACTGGGTCTGTTTTTAACTGATGAGCTAATCTCCAGCCACAAAGATCACACATTGACTATGATCTAGATATGAGTAAGCATTTTAATTTGAATCATGGTAAAAGATTATTTTTATTTTCCACAGTTAACTTATTTCTGTCATTGTCTTCCCTGAATTCAAGCAGGATCGGGACTTTATGAGTTTGTCCTGGGATTGTCCTTTTGTGAGTGACACTGTAGGAGTCTCACAGCAGCACTGAGCCTTCCCTGGAGAAGATTTCCATTTCTTGCCAAATTATTATCAACATCACTTTTGCTGAAATTACGTAATATTTACAACACAGAGAAACAAGTCGCTCCACACAACAGATCCATGCCAGGATTTATACACTACATCACAGTTATCCGATCCCTCTACTTTATCCATATACAGTTAGCATTTCTTTCTATTCCTTTCCCTCTCATCGACTTGTTTAGCTTCCCTTAAAATACACCTGAATTAAGCCTCATGACATTGTACATGGTCACTACTTCCTGAAGGAGAATCTATCTGGCAGTGTCCTGTATCTGGCGCCTCTCCACATGTTGAAACATCTGTGCTATGTCTAGCCCAACAATCATGAACATAATGTTAAACCTTCCTATCTGAGGGAGTGAAATCCGATTTTGTCAGGGGTGTTCCTCGTGCCCTCTATAGTGAAGACCAAGCAAAATACCTGCTCAATTCAACTGTTGCTTCTTCTTTTTTGATTATCAAGTTTCCAGACTCACTTTCCACAGGATATATACTCACTTTATTAACTCCTTTCATTTTGAAATACTTGGAGAAACTCTTAAGTTCTGTTTTTATATTTCTAGCTAGCTTTCTGTCCCACTGTAACATTCTCCCCCCCCCCCCCCCCACCCCACCACCATATATTTTTAGTGATCCTTTGTTTCTTTTTAATATTCTGTCCAATGTTCTGATGTGCCTCCTGTCTTTACACAATTCTATGCCTTTAAATTTGATACAAACATTAACATTTCATGTTAGCTATGGAAGCTGAGCCTGTCTTTTGGAAGCTTTCTTACTATTTGAAATATCCTCCTCCAGTTCAGCCACAGCATCAGAGATAACCCATCCTTTAACCTAATTTGCCAATTCACTTCAGCAAGCTCTGCTTTCATGCCTTTGTAATTGCCTTAAACTTTTAAAAATGTCTTAGACCCACTCCTCTCCCACTCAAACCGACTGTAAAATTCATGGATCTTATGGTTGCTACTACCTTGTGGCGCCTTAAGAATGAGATCATTAATTAATCCCATCTTCTACCAGGCCTAATATAACTAGTTCTCTGATCAGCTCCAAAATGCGTTGTCACAAAAACTTTCCCAAAAGCATTCAACAAAGTCTTCTTTGAGATTATGTTTGTCCATCTACCATTTCCAGTCTGTACATGGATGAACATTCCCATAATTATTTCCATGCCTTTCAGACAGCCTCTGATTATTTCCTCTGTAGGAACTATGTGGTTACTATCCTCCAATCCCACCTGACTTCTTGCCTTTATCCTTCTCTATCCAGATGGTTTCCAGGTCCAAGTCTCCTGAGCTGAAATCATCTCTGTCTATTGTGCTAATACCATCACTAACTAACACAGACACCTCCCCCACAACCCCACCTCCCTCCCACCCTGCCCTACCTCCCACTTCCAAGCTGCATGCTCTTCCTAGAGCTCCTGTATCCTTCACTCTGCATGTTCCTTCATTGACTACCATCTCTTATTTGTTTGTTTCTGCTCTTAGTTCATCAATTTAGAGGAGGTGATGGCCTAGTGGTATTAGATTACATTAGATTCCTCTACAGTGTGGAAACAGGACTTCGGCCCAACCGGTCCATACCGACCCTCCGAAAGTAACCCACCCCAGACCCATTTCCCTCTGACTAATGCACCTAACACTATAGGCAATTTAGCACGGCCAATTCACCTGACCTGCACATCTTTAGACTGTGCGAGGAAACCAGAGCAAACCCACACAGACACAGGGAGAATGTGCAAACTCCACCCAATCACCCAAGGTTGGAATTGAACCCAAGTCCCTAGCACTGTGCAGCAGCAGTGCTAACCACTGAACCACTATGCCACTCCAAATTATCACTAGATGGTTAATCCAGAGATGAGAGAGTGTTGCTGGAATGAGGCTGGGAGCCTCAGGGGTGGAGAGATAAATGGGTAGTCACAGAGGGAACGGTCTTTGCGGAAGGCGGAAAGGGGTGGGGAGGGAAATATATCCCTGGTGGTGGGGTCTGTTTGGAGGTGGCGGAAATGTTGGCGGATGATTTGGTTTATGCGAAGGTTGGTAGAGTGGAAGGTGAGCACCAGGGGCGTTCTGTCCTTGTTACAGTTGGAGGGGTGGGGTCTGAGGGCGGAGGTGTGGGATGTGGACGAGATGCGTTGGAGGACATCTTTAACCACGTGGGAAGGGAAATTGCGGTCTCTAAAGAAGGAGGCCATCTGGTGTGTTCTGCGGTGGAACTGGTCCTCCTGGGAGCAGATACGGCGGAGGTGGAGGAATTGGGAATATGGGATGGCATTTTTGCAAGAGGTAGGATGGGAAGAGGTGTAATCCAGGTAGCTGTGGGAGTCGGTGGGTTTGTAAAAAATGTCAGTATTGAGTCGGTCACCACCTGTGATGGACAGGATTTAAACCTGGGTCCACAGAACATTCCCTGGGTCTATGGATTAATGGGTTTAAATCCCGTCCATGACAGCTGGTGGAATTTGAATTCAATAGAAACAAAAATCTGGAATTAAGAGTTTAATTAGATTAGATTACTTACAGTGTGGAAACAGGCCCTTCGGCCCAACAAGTCCACACCGACCCGCCAAAGCGCAACCCACCCATACCCCTACATTTACCCCTTACCTAACACTACACCAATTCACCTGACCTGCACATCTTTGGACTGTGGGATGAAACCGGAGCACCCGGAGGAAACCCATGCAGACACGGGGAGAACGTGCAAACTCCACACAGTCAGTCACCTGAGGCGGGAATTGAACCCGGGTCTCTGGCGCTGTGAGGCAGCAGTGCTAGGCGCTGTGCCACCATGCCGCCTGAATGACAACCATGAATCAATTGCTGATTGTTGGGAAAAACCCATCTGGGTCACTAATGTCCCTTGGGCAAGGAATCTGCCATCCTTACCTGATCTGATCTACACGTAACTCCAGACCCATAGCAACATGGTTGACTCTTAACTACCCTCTGGGCAATTAGAGATGGGTAATAAATGCTGGCTTAAACAGTGACACTCCCAACCTGTGGATGAATAAAAATAATTTGTTTCGAATGCTACATGGATTCAGATAACGAGCGTTTAGTTTTATGGTTTTTTTGCATCCTCTAGTCTTTAAAGAGCCAACAGCAGCAGCCAGACCTTGCTGAGATGTCTAATGCTGGAGGGAAGGTTCCATGTTAAGTACAGCAATGGCCAGCCCAGACCTGGCAGTATGTTGTACATTTGTAAACTAAGAATAGGGGGTGGGGAGAGAGTTACAGAGAGTCAGAGAGGTGAGGAGGGGTGAATGTCTTGGGGAGGGGGCATTGCAACACTATCCTGTGCAGCCTGGAGGGACCCCAGAGGAATACTGGCTCCATCATTATGTTAATGTGCAATCCAGTGACAAGGGTTCGATTTTAAAACAAAACAAGGTAGAAATTGATTTTAGCTGCTTTTCCATCACTGCCACAACCAATGGGTGTAGAGAGAGCATGTGCCTGAAGAGAAAGTTCCAGCACTGGCCTGGGGGTGAGCTATGTCCTGGACTGTGATGGTGTTGGAGATATAATGATGTTTCAGAGATTTTTCTGAATTTATTATGAGCTTTCCTGAATTTTCTTGGCCTCGTGAAGGCTACAACAAACCCTGCTAGGAGCTGCCAACGGTATCCCAGAGTTCCTTCTTTCAAAGGAACTTTGTGCCCAGTTCAGGAATGGAGGGGGGAGTGGAGAATCCCATTGAGAGTCACCCCCCTGCCTTTGTATCGGACCTCCCTCACCTACAAACCTCACCCTGCCCCTGCTGGCAACACCCCCATGCCCCTTACTCACCTCTCTGTGCAGGGATCTCATCCCAGCCTCTGTTGGCCTTAGCTCACTGGTGTCACCGGTTCGGGGGGGAAACACTGTGAGCTGCTACAATAAAACTTAAAAACTAGAAAGGAAGAGATGCATTTATATAGTGCCTTTCATGACATGAGGATGTCTCAAAGCAATTTATAAACCAGTGGAGAATCTTTGAGGGATGGTTACTGTTGGGGCTGAGGGAAGGTAACCTTTTGTCAGGTTGGATCTTGTCATCACAATCTTGAATCCAGTTCACCATGAGGATGGAATTACAGTCAATGATTCCGATAGCATTGGTATGGGAATGGGCCGGGAGGATAGGAGGCACAATGGCTAATGGACGAAACAGTTCATACATTCCCTCCAACATGGAAGCAGGCCATTTAGTCCATCGAGTCCACACTGACCCTCTGAAGAACATCCCATCCGGACGCACATCCTACCCTAACCCTGTAACCCTGCATGTCCCCTGGCTAACCACCTGACCTGCACATCTTTGTGTCTGTGGGAGGAAACCGGAGCACCCGGAGGAAACCCACACAGACAGGGGGAGAATGTGCAAACTCCACACAGATAGTCACCCGAGGCGGGAATTGAACCCGGGTCTCTTGCGCTGTTAACCACTGACCCACCATGTCACCATGAAAGGAGAAAGCATTTATATATAGCCTGTTTCTGCTGAATTATCATCTATGGGTGTCATAAAGGGAGGGAGAAAAGGACGAATTAGTGATGGTTAAATTTCCAGTTTCTATGAAATGGGGTGGCATGTTCTGGTTAATTTTTCACAGTGAGGCACTGCCCTGAGAGGTGCCGGGACTGTTGTAAATTTCCAGCTGGGCATTGCCTTTTCGAAAGCTGGTACAATGATGCCAGGCAATTCCCTGAGGCATTGGCTTCTCCAACTCATGGGGTCAGCGTTGTGGGGTGTCACACTGCAACAGCTTCCAGGTGCATACAGTGAACCCCAGCTGTGCTGGCCCCGAATTCTCCAGGGAAAAGCTCTTCAGAATGTCCATCGTGATTAACATACAGTAATAAATGCTGAAAGGAAGCGTGATTTCACTCTGACCAGAAAGACTGGCTCACAGTGAGACCTGATGAAACACCTCCAGATAAGGCACAGAAAACAAATTCCAAACAGGGATAGATCCTCGGGGAGGGGAGATAGATCCTCGGGGAGGGGAGATAGATCCTCGGGGAGGGGAGATAGATCCTCAAGGAGGTGAGAAAGGTTCTCGAGGAGGGGAGATAGATCCTCGGGGAGGGGAGATAAATCCTCGGGGAGGGGAGATAGAGCCTTGGGGAGGGGAGATGGATCCTCGGGGAGGGGAGATATATCCTCGGGGAGGGGAGATAGATCCTCAGGGAGGGGAGATAGATCCTTGGGGAGGGGAGATAAATCCTCGGGGAGGGGAGATAGATCCTCGGGGAGGGGAGATAGATCCTTGGGGAGGGGAGATATATCCTCGGGGAGGGGAGATAGATCCTCGGGGAGGGGAGATAGATCCTTGGGGAGGGGAGATAAATCCTCGGGGAGGGGAGATAGAGCCTTGGGGAGGGGAGATGGATCCTCGGGGAGGGGAGATAGATCCTCGGGGAGGGGAGATAGATCCTCGGGGAGGGGAGATAGATCCTTGGGGAGGGGAGATAGATCCTCGGGGAGGGGAGATAGATCCTCGGGGAGGGGAGATAGATCAGGTCACAATGATGACCTGTTGTGTCAGATTCTCATTGTGTAGAATATCCAAGATGGTGCATTAAAGCGCATTTTTAAACAATTCTGTCAGATGTTTGAAAACATTGGCTGGACACATTGAGCAGTACAAAGGAACCACACTGTCACATGGTCATATTCAGAGGAACATTTAGAGTCAAACTGACATTCTGGATTAGTGGTGCTGGAAAAACACAGCAGTTCAGGCAGCATTCGAGGAGCAGGAAAATCAACGTTTCGGGCAAAAGCTCTTCATCAGAATTCCTGATGAAGGGCTTTTGCGCGAAATGTCGATTTTCCTGCTCCTCGGATGCTGCCTGAACTGCTGTGCTTTTCCAGCACCACTAATCCAGAATCTGGTTTCCAGCATCTGCAGTCATTGTTTTTACCTCGAGTCAAACTAACAATCTTCCTGAAAGATTTGGCGTTTTACTGAAGAATTTCTTCTTACAGTGATCAGGACATGTGCATGAATGCCAAATATCAAAAGGAACCCAGCAATTTCTATTCCAGGATTGGACTCTGGTTGTGGTGTTGGCGTTTGTATATTACCAAGGACCAAAGGAGATTATATGTTCCATGGCAACATCTCAACCAATCAATTCAGATCAATGTCATTATATTGCCCATATGGAAATTTATTTTGCGTACATTGCTCTGTCATTAAAAAAAGTACATATAAATAAATAAATAAAAACAATAGAAAGGGAAATGATCCTATCACAGAGGGTGGAATCAGCCAAGCTCAGTCACAGTGCCAATCACTCCACACACTCCACACATTTTTGTCAGATAAATTGTTGGGTGTGTTTAACATGTGGCATTGTTGCCCTTGTCCTATCCCTGCCAGCACATCAGTGTCAACGAGAAGGCTGGAGCTTTCACAGCAGTCTGCAGGCAGAAGTGCCGAGTGGGTGATCCACCTCAGCCTCCTCCAGTGGTCCCCAGCATCACAGATACTCGCCTTCAGCCAATTCGATTCACTCCACGTGATATCCAGAAACGGTTGGAGACACTGGATACTGCAACGGTTACAGGCCCTGACAACATTCCAGCAATAGGACTGAAGACTTGTGTTCCAGAACTTTTCACTCCCTTCGCCAAGCTGTTCCAGCCCAGTTACAACACTGGCACCTCCCTGTCAATGTGGAAAACTGCCCAGGCATGTCCTGTATAGAAAAAGCAGGACAAATCCAACCCGGAAAATTACTGCTCCATCAGTCTCCTCTCCATCATCAGTAAAGCGATGGAAGGGGTCATCGACAGGGCTAACAAACACCACCTGCTCAGCAATAACCTGCTCAGTGACGCCCAGTTTGGGGTCCCCCAGGGTCACTCAGCTCCTGACCTCATCACAGCCTTGGGTCAAACATGGACAGAAAAGCTGAATTCCAGAGGGGAGGGGAGAGGGACAGCCCTTGGTATCAAGGCTGAATTTGACCGAGTGTGGCATCAAGGAGCCCTGGCAAGACTGGAATCAATGGGTATCAGCGGGCAAACCCTCCCCTGGTTGGTGTCTTACCTGGTACATAGGAAGACGGTTGTGGTTGTTGGTTGATCATCTCAGCTCCAGGACATCTCTGCAGGAGTTCCTCAGGGGAGTGTCCTAGGCCCAACCATCTTCAGCTGCTTCAGCAATGACCTTCCCTCCACCATAAGGTTCGATGGGGGGGGGGGGGGGGATGTTCACTAATGATTGCCCAATATTCAGCACTATTTGTGATTCCTCCGATACTGAAGCAGTCCGTGTTCAAATGCAACAAGGTCTGGACAATATCCGGGCTTGGGCTGATAAGTGGCAAGTAACACTTGCACCCTGGAAATGCCAGGCAATGACCATCATCAATAAGAGGCAAAATACCCTAAGCACCTTGATATTCAAAAGTGAAACCATCACTCTATTCTCCACTGACTATTGACCTGAAATTGAATTGGATTTGCCACATAAACACAGTGGCTACAAGAGCAGGTCAAGGGCTCAAAATCCAACACCAAGTAACTCACCTCCTGACTCCCCAGAACCTTTCCACTATCTACAAAGCACAAGTCCGGAGTGTGATGGAATGCTACCCACTTGCCTGGATGGATGCAGCTCCAACAACACTCAAGAAGCTTGACACCATCCAGGACAAAGCAGCCCCCGCTTGATTGGCACCACATCCATAAGCATCCACCTCCACCACCCACACTCAGTAGCAGCAGTGTGCACTATCTACAAGATGTACTGCAGAAATTCACCAACGATCCTCAGAGACCACCTTCCAAACCCATGACCACATCCACCTAGAAGGGCAAAGGCTGCAGATACATGGCAACACCACCCCCTAAAGTTCCCCTCCAAGCCACTCACCACTTGGAAATTTATTGGCCTTCCTTTACTGTCCCGGGGTCAGAATCCTGTAATTCCCTACCTCAGGGCATTGTGGGTCAACCCTACAGCACATGGTCTGCAGCGGCTAAAGAAGGCAGCTCACCCCCACCTTCTCACAGGGCAACTAGGGACGGGCAATCAATGCGGGGCTCAGCTAGAGATGCTCATGTCCCACGAGCGGAATTTTTAAAAACTAGAAGCATTTCTGAAAGGCTCTCATTTTAACAATTGGATTTATTGACTTCTGAACCCATTGCGTCGAGTGATAACAGGAACCACAATGCTTCATTCCTGAGGTAGTGTCAATAGCTACGCTCCCAGCAATGATGGCCTGAGTTTATTTTGGCTGGAACAGGTTTGTCTTCGAGTCAGTGAGCCTTGGGTTTCGGTCCCACCCCAACATTTGGGAGTTAATCTCAGTTGACACTGCACGAGGTGTTAAAATGAAACCTTGTGGATCCGCTCAGCTGGACAAGATCCCATGGATCTGTTCCATGACAAGCTGGTGTGTCCTCCCAGAATTAGAGCCAATACAACTCCGCACTGTCAAACCCAAGAACTTTTTATTTTATCAAATTGGAGACTGTGACAACTTGCTGGGTACAAGGTGACTCTCACATTTCTACAGGTTACAACCCAGGAGCAGAAAACTGACTGGTCAGGTCCACGCCCCCCTACAACACACCCTCCCATCCTGGCACCTTCCCCTGCCACCGCAGGAACTGTAAAACCTGCGCCCACACCTCCTCCCTCACCACCATCCAAGGCCCTAAAGGAGCCTTCCACATCCATCAAAGTTTTACTTGCACATCCACCAATATCATTTATTGTATCCGTTGCTCCCAATGCAGTCTCCTCTACATTGGGGAGACTGGGCGCCTCCTAACAGAGCGCTTTAGGGAACATCTCCGGGACACCCGCACCAATCAACCACACCGCCCTGTGGCGCAACATTTCAACTCCCCCTCCCACTCAGCCGAGGACATGGAGGTCCTGGGCCTCCTTCACCGCCGCTCCCTCACCACCAGACGCCTGGAGGAAGAACGCCTCATCTTCCGCCTCGGAACACTTCAACCCCAGGGCATCAATGTGGACTGCAACAGTTTCCTCATTTCCCCTTCACCCACCTCACCCTAGTTCCAAACTTCCAGCTCAGCACTGTCCCCATGACTTGTCCGGACTTGTCCGACCTGCCTATCTTCTTTTCCACCTATTCACTCCACCCTCCTCCCTGACCTATCACCTTCATCCCCTCCCCCACTCACCTATTGTACTCTATGCTACTTTCTCCCCACCCCCACCCTCCTCTAACTTATCTCTCCACCCTTCAGGCTCTCTGTCTTTACTCCTGATGAAGGGCTTTTGCCCAAAACGTCGATTTTCCTGCTCCTTGGATGCTGCCTGAACTGCTGTGCTCTTCCAGCATCACTAATCCAGAATCTGGTTTCCAGCATCTGCAGTCATTGTTTTTACCTACATGATGGTACAAACAGGCAAGCAACAAGGTCACTGTGTAACTGCACTGTGTTACCGCACTATCTGCTGTGTTCCTGCACTGTCTGCTGTGTTTCTGTACTGTCTGCTGTGTTAATGCACTGTCTGCTGTGTTTCTGTACCGTCTGCTGTGTTACTGCACTGTCTGCGGTGTTACTGTACTGTCTGCTGTGTTCCTGCACTTTCTGCTGTGTTACTGCACTTTCTGCTGTGTTACTGCACTGTCTGCTGTGTTACTGTACTGTCTGCTGTGTTCCTGCACTGTCTGCTGTGTTACTGCACTGTCTGCTGTGTTCCTGCACTGTCTGCTGTGTTACTGCACTGTCTGCTGTGTTACTGCACTGTCTGCTGTGTTACTGCACTGTCTGCTGTGTTCCTGCACTGTCTGCTGTGTTCCTGCACTGTCTGCTGTGTTACTGCACTGTCTGCTGTGTTACTGCACTGTCTGCATGGAATCACAATGGGAATTTGATTCAATTATAGTTTGAAAATATTGATCAGGACAAGAAGTTAAATGTTGGCAAGAGCAAACAGCAGCCTTCCCGTTCATGTATCTATCCTCCCATTTCAATACAAGTAATGTGTTAACATTCCCAAACAGAAACGCTTCCTCATATTTCACTCAATTCCACGTGCCCTGCTTGAGGACTGGTATATTGTTCCTTTTCAGCTGGTTCCGCAGCAGCTTCTGTCAGTTGGTGTTTCTCCATGGTCCTCCACTCCCAGTGGCAGGAGGCAGCTCCTGAGTCCACCTCGTTCCCACCATTGGGAGTGATGTGCTCGCTAGTGAGCCTAAAGCAATGCCCATTTCACCACAAGGGAATTGATAAAGAATGTTCACACACATCAGTCTAACAAGGGAGATGGAAGAGGGCTGTGTGGGGGAAGAAGGCTAGAGAGAGAGAGAGAGAGAGGGAGAGAACGAGAGAGAGGGAGAGAGGGAGGGAGAGAGGGAGGGAAGAGAGAGTGAGAGAGAGAAAAAGAGAGAGGATAGGTAGAGAGAGTGAGGCAGGGGAATGAATGGTGAGAAAGAGTGGGAGAGTGAGAAGCAAAAGGAGACAGAGAAAGGAAAAATGAGAAGGAGAATGTGGAGAGAAGAGAGAAACGGAATGCAGATGAAAATAGCATAAATGGAGTGATAAAGAGAAAGAAGAAATTTTGACTTTAGAACATAGAATATTACAGAGCAGTACAGGCCCTTCGGCCCTCGATGTTGTGCTGACTTATGGAACCAATTGGATGCCCATCTACCCTATACTATTCCATTCTCATCTATATGTCTATCCAATGACCATTTAAATGCCCTTAAAGTTGGTGAGTCTACTACTGTTACAGGCAGGGGATTCCACATCCCTTACTATTCTGTGAGTAAATAAACTACCTCTGACATCTGTCGTATATCTATCACCCCCCAATTTAAAGCTATGTCCCCATGTGTTAGCCATCACTATCCCAGAAAAAAGGCTCTCACTGTCCACCCTATCTAACCCTCTGATTATCTTATATGTCTCAATTAAGTCACCTCTTCTCTCTAACAAAAACAGCCTCAAGTCCCTCAGCCTTTCCTCGTAAGACCATCCCTCCATACCAGGCAACATCCTAATAAATCTCCTCTGCACCCTTTCCAAAGCTTCCACATCCTTCCTATAATGTGGTGACCAGAACTGGACACATTACTCCAAGTGCAGCCGCATCAGAGTTTTGTACAGCTGACACATGACTTCATGGCTCCGAAACTCAATCCCTCTACTAATAAAAGCTAACACACCGTATGCCTTCTTAACAACCCTATCAACCTGGGTGGCAACTTTCAGGGATCATGGACACCGAGATCTCTCTGCTCATCTTACCATTAGCTCAGTACTCTGCATTCCTATTGCTCCCAAAGTGAATCACCTCACACATTTCTGCATTAAACTCCATTTGCCACTTCTCAGCCCAGCTCTGCAGCTTATCTGTGTCCCTCTGTAACCTGCAACATCCTTTGTCACTATCCACAACACTACCGACCTCAGTGTCATCCGCAAATTTACTAACCCATCCTTCTATGCTGTCATCAAGGTCATTTATGAAAATGGCAAACAGCAGTGGTCCCAAAACAGATCCTTGCGGTACAGCACTAGTAACTGAAAAAGAAGGGCTTATGCCCGAAATGTCGATTCTCCTGCTCCTTGGATGCTGCCTGACCTGCTGCGCTTTTCCAGCAACACATTTTTCAGCACTAGTAACTGAACTCAATATGAACATTTCCCATCAACCACCACCCTCTCTCTTCTTTCAGCTCGCCAATTTCTGATCCAAACCACTAAATCACCCTCAATCCCATGCCTCTGTACTTTTTGTGCAGTAGCCTACCGTGGGGAACTTTATCAAATGCCTTACTGAAATCCGCATACACCACATCAATGACTTTACCCTCATCCACCTGTTTGGTCACCATCTCAAAGAACTCAATAAGGTTTGTGAGGCACGACCTACCTTTCACAAGACCGTGTTGACTATCACTAATCAAATTATTCATCTCTAGATTATTATAAATCCTCTCTCTTGGAATCCTTTCCAATACTTCACTCACAACTGAAGTAAGGCTCACTGGTCTATAATTCCCAGGGTTGTCTCTACTCCCTGCCTTGAACAAGGGAACAACATCTGCTATCCGTCAGTATTCTGTCACTATTCCTGTAGACAATGACAACATAAAGATCAAAGCTAAAGGCTCTGTAATCTCCTCCCTGACTTCCCAGAGAATCCCAGGATCAATCCCATCCAGCCCAGGGGACTTATCTATTTTCACACTTTCCAGAATTGCTGACACTTCCTCCTTGTGAACCTTAATCCAGTCTAGTCTAGTCGCCTGTATCTCCGTATTCTCCTCAACAACATTGTCTTTTTCTACTGTGAATACTGATGAAAAACATTCATTTAGCGCTTCCCCTATCTCCTCAGACTCCACGCACAACTTCCCACTACTATCCTTGATTGGCCCTAACGTTACTCTAGCAATTCTTTTATTCCTGATATACCTATAGAAAGCCTTAGGGTTTTCCTTGATCCTATCTGTCAACGACTTCTCATGTCCCCTCCTGGCTCTTCTTAACCCTCTCTTTAGATCTTTCCTAACTAACTTGTAAATCTCAAGCGCCCTAAATGAGCCATCACATCTCATCCTAACATAAGCCTCCTTCTTCCTCTTAACAAGAGAATTAACTTCTTTAGTAAACCACGGCTCCCATGCTCGACAACTTCCTCCCTGCCTGACAGGTACACACTTATCAAGGACACGCAGTAGCTGTTAGAACATAGAACATAGAACGTTACAGCGCAGTACAGACCCTTCGGCCCTCGATGTTGTGCCGACCTGCGAAGATAATCTGATGCCCATCTAACCTACACCATTCCATTATTATCCAAATGTATGTCCAATGCCCATTTAAATGCCCTTAAAGTTGGTGAGTCTACTACTGTTGCAGACAGGCCGTTCAATGCCCCTACTACTCTCTGAGTGAAGAAACTACCCCTGACATCTGTCCTATATCTATTGCCCCTCAATTTAAAACTATGTCTCCTCATGTTAGCCTTCACCATCCGAGGAAATAGGCTCTCACTGTCCACGCTATCTAACCCTCTGATTATCCTGTACGTCTCGATTATGTCACCTCTTGACCTTCTTCTCTCTAATGAAAACAGCCTCAGTTCCCTCAGCCTTTCCACATAAGACCTTCCTTCCATTCTGGGCAACATCCTAGTAAACCTCCTCCGAACCCTTTCCAAAGCTTCCAAATCCTTCCTATCATGCAGTGGCCCAGAACTGTACACAATATTCCAGGTTTAAGAGTGTGGCGCTGGAAAAGCTCAGCAGGTCAGGCAGCATCCGAGGAGCAGGAAAATCAACATTTCAGGTCAGAGCTCTTCATCAGCAGTATTCCAGGTGCAGCCTGGCCAGTATCTTGTACAGCTGAAGTATGACTCAATTCCTCTACCAATAAACACCGTCACAATATATGCCTTCTTAACAACCCTATCAACCTGGGTGGCAACTTTTAGGGATTTATGTACCAGGACAGCGAGATCTCTCTGTTCATCTATACTGCCAAGACTTTTACTATTAACCCAGTACTCTATAATTCCTATTATTTCTTCAGAAATGAACTATCTCACACTTTTCCACATTAAACTCCATTTGCCACATCTCAGCCCAGCTCTGCATCTTATCTCTGTCCCTTTGTAACCCGCAACATCCTTCGGTACTATCCACAACTCTGCCTACCTTAGTGTAATCTTCAAATTTACTAGCCCATCCTTCTATGCCCATCTCCAGATCATTTATAAAAATAACAAACAGCAGTGTCCCCAAAACAGATCCTAGATTAGATTCCCTACAGTGTGGAAACAGGTCCTTTGGCCCAATATGTCCACACTGACCCTCCGAAGAGTAACCCACCCAGACCTACTTCCCTCTGACTAATGCACCTAACACTACGGGGCAATTTAACATGGCCAATTCACCTGACCTGCACATCTTTGGACTATGGGAGGAAATTGGAGCACCCAGAGGAAACCCACGCAGACACGGGGAGAATGTGCCTGAGGCTGGAATTGATCCCAGGTCACTGCTGCTGTGAGGATGTAGTGCTAACCACTGAGCCACTGTGCCACCCCAGGTGATCCTTGTGACACACCACTGGTAACTGAGCTCCAGGATGAACATTTCCCATCAACCACCATCCTCTGTCTTCTTTCAGCTCACCAATTTCTGATCCAATTCACTAAATCACCCTCAATCCCAAAACTCCGTATTTTGTGCAATAGCCGACCGTGTGGAACCTTATCAAACACCTTACTGAAGTCCATATACACCACATCAACCACTTTACCCTCATCCACCTGTTTTGTCACCTTCTTGAAGAACTCAATAAGGCTAGTGAGTCACGACCGTGTTGACTATCCCTAATCAAATTATTCCTTTCCAGATGATTATAAATCCTATCCCTTATAACTTTTTCCAACACCTTACCGACAACTGAAGTAAGGCTCATTGGCCTAGAATTACCAGGGTTGTCCCGACTCCACTTGTTAAACAAGGGAACATTTGTTATTCTCCAGTCTTCTGGCACTACTCCTGTCGAAAACAATGATATAAAGATTGAAGCCAAAGGCTCTGCAATCTCATCCCTGGCTTCCCAGAGAATCCGAGGATAAACCCAATCCAGCCCGGGGTCTTCTCTGTTTTCAGATCTTCCAAAATTGTTAAAACCTCCTTTGTCAACCTCAATCCCATTTAATCTAACACCTGGCTGGGTTCATTCCCCAGTATTAAATCCAATGTGCCCTCGCCCCTTGTTGGCCTGTCTACATACTGTCAGAAAATCTTCCTGCACACATTGAGCAAAAACTGACCCATCTAAATTATTTGAACTATAGTATTCCCAGTCAATATTGGGGAAGTTAAAGTCCCCCATAACAACTACCTTTCACTCTTGCTCCTACCCTTGATTAATAATGCCGTCTCCCCCCACCCAAAACCCCAAGTCATTTCTGTTCTTGCTGAAACAATTAAATATTGGAATCTGCAACAGCCATTCCTGTCCCTCCTCTAGCCATCTCTCAGAAATGGCCACAACATCAAAATTCCAGGTACCAACCCTTGCTGCACGTTCACCCACCTTATACCAGATGCTCCTGGCATTGAAGTACACACATATCAAACCACCATCACGATTGCCAGTATGTCCTTCACGACCTTGTAAACCTATCCCTGACCTCACTAATCTCACTACCCTCAACCTCCTGTACATTGGAACTACAATTCAGGTCCCAGCCCCCTGCTGCATTAGTTTAAACAGCCCCCCCACCCCACCCCACCCCACCCCCCCGATGAGCATTAGCAAATCCACAACCCCCCTCCCCCACCAAGGATCTTTGTACCCCTCTGGTTCAAGTGAAGACCATCCTGTTTGTAGAGGTTCCATCTTCCCCAGAAAGAGCCCCAATTATCCAGGAATCCAAAACCCTCTCTCCTGCACCATCTCTGTAGCCACATGTTCAGCTCCTCTCTCTCCCTATTTCTTGCCCTGCAACAGTGCAGCACTCACTCATTACTGACCCTCCGACAGTGCAGCACTCCCTCAGCACTGACCCCCTCCGACAGTGCGGTACTCCCTCAGCACTGACCCTCCGACAGTGCGGCACTCCCTCAGCACTGACCCCCTCCGACAGTGCGGTACTCCCTCAGCACTGACCCTCCGACAGTGCGGCACTCCCTCAGCACTGACCCTCCGACAGTGCGGCACTCCCTCAGCACTGACCCTCCGACAGTGCAGCACTCCCTCAGCACTGACCCTCTAGCAGCGCAGCACTCCCTCAGCACTGACCCTCCAACAGTGCAGCACTCCCTCAGCACTGACCCTCCAACAGTGTGGCATTCCCTCAGCACTGACCCTCCAACAGTGCAGCACTCCCTCAGCACTGACCCTCTGACAGTGCAGCACTCCCTCAGTACTGACCCTCCGACAGTGCGGCACTCCCTCAGTACTGACCCTCCGACAGTGCAGCACTCCCTCAGTACTGACCCTCCGACAGTGCGGCATTCCCTCAGCACTGACCGTTTGACAGTGAGGCATTCCCTCAGCACTGACCCTCTGACAGTGCGGCACTCCCACAGCACTGACCCTCCAACAGTGCAGCACTCCCTCAGCACTGACCCTCTGACAGTGCGGCACTCCCACAGCACTGACCCTCCAACAGTGTGGCACTCCCTCAGCACTGACTCTCCAACAGTGCAGCACTCCCTCAGCACTGACCGTTTGACAGTGCGGCTCACCCTCAGCACTGACCCTCAACAGTGCAGCACTCCCTCAGCACTGACCCTCCAACAATGCAGCACTCCCTCAGTACTGACCCTCCGACAGTGCAACACTCCCATAGCACTGACCCTCCAATAGTGTGGCACTCCCTAATTTAGATATTCTCAATTAATCGAATCCCATTTGCCATCATTTGGCCGCCATCCCTCGAAACCCTCCCTATTCATATACCTATCCCTGTATTCCATGAGATCTAACCTTGTAAACCAGTCTCCCATGCAGAACCTTGTCTAATGCCTTACTGAAGTCCATATAGATCACATCTACTGTTCTGCCCTCATCAATCTTCTTTGGCACTTCTTCACAAACTCCAGTGAGTGAGACACAATTTACCGCACAGAAGCCAGGGAGTCAAGGAATGAATCAAGGATTCAAAACATCACAATTTTAAATATAAGGACTCAGTCAGCAAAGCCAGTGAATGTTTACAAAATTAAAACCCCTGTCCAGCTTCTTCTGGTATCCCTCAATCGGCATTGGAAATATATTGCAATGTTCATTGAATTCTGATCAATTAGTTTCCTATTAATTTATCAAATGAAGCCAATGACATTATGATAGTCAGACCAGCAGAACAATCCCAAAGGAAGGAGAATCTCCCTGGGAAAAAAATGAAGGATACAGAATTACCATCCAAAAGAGTCAACCTTAAACTAAACGTCAGCCTCCAACATACAAGAACTAAAAAGAACTAAAGACAATCAGGGATTGAAATTCAGTCATGATTTATGGAGAATTAAACCAAACCCCCAGCTCATTATAAGCGACTAATCGACATTAACTGTGACGGTTTGTATTTCCCAGCGATTGAATCAGGCCATACTGTCACATACCATTAATCAGGAAGGATGATGGGAAATGTGAAATCCATAGACCGAACGGGATCAACAAACTGAGCTCTATTTCCTGATTAATGTTCTCGGCCATTCTTTGGATTTATTTGTTCCTTTCAATTGTTGGTTCGAAGAGCTCTTCCCCCTCCCAATTTTACAAAAATAGTGAAAACATTAAGATTAAGGTAGGTGGTGAAAAAGCTCCACTCATGTTTATAGTTAGAGGTTTGTGTTTTAAATCAAATTCTCCACTTTTGTCTTCTTTTAGTTCCAGTTTTCTCTCTTTCCCTGAAAGTATTGACAGGTTGTGGAGAGCATGTTCCATTGGTTCCTTGACCTGGTAAACCATGTGTTCACTCAGGACCTGAATTGTTAACGATTGATTTGAGTGTCTGTACCCACCTCTCTTCCCCGCCCAGGTCTGAATGGAGAAAGATGAAGGTTTGGTCATGTTTTCAATGGAATAGAAGAGATGAAGAACTGAGTTCATGGAAGCTGGAAGAAGGTTTTGTATCTATAAACGGCCTTTCATCACCTGAAGTGTCAAAAAGTCAGTGATGACAATGGACCTCAAAATACTGGAACACATAAAAGTGGATAAATCCCCAGGACCTGATCAAGTGTACCCTAGAACTCTGTGGGAAACTAGAGAAGTGATTGCTGGGCCTCTTGCTGAGATATTTGTTTCATCGATAGTCACAGGTGAGGTGCCGGAAGACTGGAGGTTGGCTAACGTGGTGCCACTGTTTAAGAAGGGTGGTAAAGACCAGCCAGGGAACTATAGACCAGTGAGCCTGACCTCGGTGGTGGGCAAGTTGTTGGAGGGAATCCTGAGGGATAGGACGTATATGTATTTGGAAAGGCAAGGACTGATTAGGGATAGTAAACATGGCTTTGTGTGTGGGAAATCATGTCTCACAAACTTGATTGAGTTTTTTGAAGAAGTAACAACGAGGATTGATGAGGGCAGAGCGGTAGATGTGATCTATATGGACTTCAGTAAGGCTTATGACAAGGTTCCCCATGGGAGACTGAATAGCAAGGTTAGATCTCATGGAATACAGGGAGAACTAGCCATTTGGATATAGAAATGGCTCAAAGGTAGAAGACAGAGGGTGGTGGTGGAGGGTTGTTTTTCATACTGGAGGCCTGTGAACGGTGGAGTGCCACAAGGATCGGTGCTGGGTCCTCTACTTTTCATCATTCATATAAATGATTTGGATGTGAGCATAAGAGGTACAGTTAGTTAGTTTGCAGATGACACCAAAATTGGAGGTGTAGTGGACAGCGAAGAGGGTTACCGCAGATTACAACAGGATCTTAACCACACGGACCACATGGGCCAATGGCAGGTGGAGTTTAATTCAGATAAATGTGAGGTGCTGCATTTTGGGAAAGCAAATCTTAGCAGGACTGATACACTTAATGGTAAGGTCCCAGGGAGTGTTGCTGAACAAAGAGACCTTGGAGTGCAGGTTCATAGCTCCTTGAAAGTGGAGTCACAGGTAGATAGGATAGTGAAGAAGGCGTTTGGTATGCTTTCCTTTATTGATCAGAGTATTGAGTCCAGGAGTTGGGAGGTCATGTTGCGGCTGTACAGGACATTGGTTAGGCCACTGTTGGAATATTGCGTGCAATTCTGGTCTCCTTCGTATCGGAAAGATGTTGTGAAACTTGAAAAGGTTCAGAAAAGATTTACAAGGATGTTGCCAGAGTTGGAGGATTTGCGCTATAGGGAGAGGCTGAACAGGCTGGGGCTGTTTTCCCTGGAGCGTCAGAGGCTGAGGGGTGACCTTATAGAGGTTTACAAAATTATGAAGGGTATGGATAGGGTAAATAGGCAAAGTCTTTTCCCTGGGGTGGGGGAATCCAGAACTAGAGGGCATAGGTTTAGGGTGAGAGGGGAAAGATATAAAAGAGACCTAAGGGGCAGCTTTTTCACGCAGAGTGTGGTACGTGTATGGAATGAGCTGCTAGAGGAAGTGGTGGAGGCTGGTACAATTGCAACTTGTAAGAGGCATTTGGATGGGTATATGAATAGGAAGGTTTTGGAGGGATATGGGCCAGGTGCTGGCAGGTGGGACTAGATTGGGTTGGGATATCTGGTCGGCATGGACGGGTTGGACCGAAGGGTCTGTTTCCGTGCTGTACATCTCTATGACTCTAAGAATCTACTCATGGATACATTGAATTTGCAATCCTGACATGTGTTATTTTTAAAAAGCAGACTGAGGATATAAATGCAGGGACTGAGCAGAATCGTGGGATATCACGCACTTGACACAAATACAGAAAAATGTCAAATAGAACAATTAAAAAGGAAAAGGAAATAAGAAGATGCGGAATATCATTTCAATGGAGAAAGACTGCAGAAAGTGTTAGGAAGGAGAGATTTGGGTGTCCTTGTTGATAGATCCAAGAAACAGGTATCGAAGTTCAGCAGGGCCTCGGCAGGGAAAGGGCCTTTATTTCAAAATGAAAGGAATACAAAAGGAGGGAGGTTTTGCTAAAATGATACAAGGCAGCACTCAGCCCACAGCTGGAACACTGTCAATAGCTTTGGGTCCCTTATCGAAGGAAGGATGGATGAGCATTGAAGACAGGTCAGAGAAGGTTCAATACACTGATTCCAGGGATAAGGAATTGTGTCTTCAGGAGAGTCTGAGTAGGTTAGACCTCCGACAGTGCAGAACTTCCTCAGCATTGACACCAACAGTACAGCACTCCCTCAGCATTGACCTTCCGGCAGTGCGGCACTCCCTCAACACCGACCCTCCAACAGTGCGGCACTACCTCAGCACTGACCCTCCGACAGTGCGGCACTCCCTCAGCACTGAGCCTCCGACAGTGCGGCACTCCCTCAGCACTGACCCTCCGACAGTGCGGCACTCCCTCAGCACTGACCCTCCGACAGTACAGCATTCCCTCAGCATTGACCCTCAGACAGTGCGGCACTCCCTCAACACCGACCCTCCGACAGTACAGCATTCCCTCAGCATTGACCCTCTGACAGTGCGGCACTCCCTCAGTACTGACTCTCAGACAGTGCGGCACTCCCTCAGCACTGACCCTCCGACAGTGCGGCACTCCCTCAGCACTGACCTGACAGTGCGGCACTCCCTCAACACCGACCCTCCGACAGAGCGGTGCTACCTCAGCACTGACCCTCCGACAGTGCAACACTCCCTCAGCACTGACCTTCCGACAGTGCAGCACTCCCTCAGCACTGACCCTCCAACAGTGCGGAGCTCCCTCAGCACTGACCCTCCGACAGTGCGGCACTCCCTCAGCACTGACCCTCCAACAGTGCGGCACTCCCTCAGCACTGACCCGACAGTGCGGCACTCTCTCAGTACTGACTCTCAGACAGTACAGCATTCCCTCAGCATTGACCCTCTGACAGTGCGGCACTCCCTCAGCACTGACCCTCCGACAGTGCGGCACTCCCTCAGTACTGACCCTCCGACAGTGCGGCACTCCCTCAGTACTGACTCTCAGACAGTGTGGCACTCCTTCAACACTGACCTTCCAACAGTGTGGCACTCCCTCAGTACTGACCCTCCGACAGTGCGGCACTCCCTCAGCACTGACCTGACAGTGCGGCACTCCCTCAGCACTGACCCTCAGACAGTGTGGCACTCCTTCAACACTGACCCTCCGACAGTGCAACACTCCCTCAGCACTGACCTTCCGACAGTGCAGCACTCCCTCAGCACTGACCCTCCAACAGTGCGGAGCTCCCTCAGCACTGACCCTCCGACAGTGCGGCACTCCCTCAGCACTGACCCTCCAACAGTGCGGCACTCCCTCGACACCGACCCTCCGAAAGTGCGGCGCTACCTCAGCACTGACCCTCCGACAGTGCGGCACTCCCTCAGTACTGACCCTCCGACAGTGCGGCACTCCCTCAGTACTGACTCTCAGACAGTGTGGCACTCCTTCAACACTGACCTTCCAACAGTGCAACACTCCCTCAGCACTGACCTTCCGACAGTGCAGCACTCCCTCAGCACTGACCCTCCGACAGAGCGGTGCTACCTCAGCACTGACCCTCCGACAGTGCAACACTCCCTCAGCACTGACCTTCCGACAGTGCAGCACTCCCTCAGCACTGACCCTCCAACAGTGCGGAGCTCCCTCAGCACTGACCCTCCGACAGTGCGGCACTCCCTCAGTACTGACCCTCCAACAGTGCGGCACTCCCTCAGCACTGACCCGACAGTGCGGCACTCTCTCAGTACTGACTCTCAGACAGTACAGCATTCCCTCAGCATTGACCCTCTGACAGTGCGGCACTCCCTCAGTACTGACCCTCCGACAGTGCGGCACTCCCTCAGTACTGACTCTCAGACAGTGTGGCACTCCTTCAACACTGACCTTCCAACAGTGCGGCACTCCCTCAGTACTGACCCTCCAACAGTGCGGCACTCCCTCAGCACTGACCTGACAGTGCGGCACTCCCTCAGCACTGACCCTCCGACAGTGCGGCACTCCCTCAGCACTGACCCTCCGACAGTGCAGCACTCCCTCAGTACTGACTCTCAGACAGTGTGGCACTCCTTCAACACTGACCCTCCGACAGTGCAACACTCCCTCAGCACTGACCTTCCGACAGTGCAGCACTCCCTCAGCACTGACCCTCCGACAGTGCGGAGCTCCCTCAGCACTGACCCTCCGACAGTGCGGCACTCCCTCAACACCGACCCTCCGACAGTGCGGCGCTACCTCAGCACTGACCCTCCGACAGTGCGGCACTCTCTCAGCACTGACCCTCCAACAGTGCGGAGCTCCCACAGCACTGACCCTCCGACAGTGCGGCACTCCCTCAGCACTGACCCTCCAACAGTGCTGCACTCCCTCAACACCGACCCTCCGACAGTGCGGCGCTACCTCAGCACTGACCCTCCGACAGTGCGGTGCTCCCTCACCACCAACCCTCCGACAGTGTACCACTCCCTTAGTACTGACCTTCCGACAGTGCAACACTCCCTCAGCACTGACCCTCCGACAGTGCGGCCCTCCCTCAGCACCGACCCTCCGACAGTGCGGCACTCCCTCAGCACTGACCCTCCGACAGTGCACCATTCCCTCAGCATTGACCCTCCAACAGTGCAGTTACAACCCTCCAGCTGCAATAAAGATAAACGCGTCCTCTTGACTATCCTCAGTGATAGTGATGTCTAGAACACGAGGATAGAGATATTAGAGTAGGGCGAGACGTTTAGGGCAGAGAACAAGAGGGATTGTTTAACACTGAGGATATTGATACCGTGGAATGGATTTACTGGAAATAGTGACAACGTCAGCTTTCAAGGTCTTTGAAATAACGGGGTCAGACAATAGAGATTAGGGCTACACTCATCAGGAAGAGAAATACCAGCAGGGACTGCTTGGGCTGAAGGGCTTATTTCCATCTTGTAATCTCATGTCTGCTGTCCCTTCATTGCTGTCAACAGAGAAGTCACCAATATTATGTCCATGTGGGAGAGCTTACTACCCTTGCCTTCTGAAGACACAAATTGGAAAGTTAGGTGTCAACTCGAACCAAAATTAACCCAGGTATGCTGAAGCTGGAATTGCCTCCTTGTTAAGGTGTTTAAACACACTGTGGTGACAGCCTGTAATATTGATGCTGTATGAATTATAATTCAGAATTATCTCCAAACACCAGGTCTGTGAAATCTGCTGAAGATTGAGCTAATATACTTCTCCTTTTCCTTCACTTTGTTCATAGTCAATAGAAATCAAAGCTTCATCCCCCAGCAAACATCCTGACAGTAACTTGGAAAGCTGAGTCCCCTTTGACAAATCTGCTTACATAATGTTGGCTCTATTTCCACTACGGAGCAATTAACCTCGACACAATGGGGTATTTGAAATAAAACCAGCAATTGCTGGAGAAACTCAGCAGGTCTGGCAGCAGCTGTGCAGAGAGAAACAGAGTTAATGCTATGAGTCTGAGATGACTCATCTTTGGAATTGAGGGGGGTTTTGGGTACTTTGGTGTTTGTGTCCCAGCCACACTAACATAATTACGAGATGATTGTGAAAAGGTTTTGCAGCTGCATGGATAGAAGGAAGATTTCAGAAGATCTTTCATCCAGAAAGAGTGAGCTGGTGAAGTTGTTGTTGCATGTTGTTGCAAGGATTTTTAAAACTTCTTTCCTGAGGGCAGTTAAGAGCCAATGCAGTGTGTCTGGAATCACATGAAGGTAAACTGGGCAGGTTACCAGGGCCATTAACAAATGGGGTTTTACAACAGTTGGAGATCATTTCATAGCACCATTAGCTTTCACTTCCCTGTGAGGATTTGAACCCCTCCCCTCCCCTTCCCAGATATTTAGTCTGGGTCTCTGAATTACTAGATCAGGGACACTTTGACACCACCTATTCCCCTCACGTTCAATGCTAATATGGAAAAACCATCAAAGGATCAGGAACATTATTCCATGGACCAACTGTTCTGTTTTTCTGATGAGGCATTAAATGTTTCCCTTCCCAGAGGGAGGTAGAGGATCCCAATAGGATTGAGTTATCACCAATGTCCAGGCCATTAGTTATCCTCAGACATTATCATCCAGTGAATACACTCCACCACCTTCACATAAGATGGATGTTTACCCTGCTTCTAGAAATAGAAGGGACAGCAGACAAGCATGTTATACATAAAAACGATGACATGGTAACGAACCGTTCCATACAACCAGGCTCTGGGAGTATTTCTTTGGTCATTTGCTGTTCATACATCACAGAACATACACCTTCCTCATTTCCCACATCACAGAAAGGATAATACTTCAGAAGTTCTAGAAGTACAGAAATAGTGCAGGAAAATGGTATTGAGCTGGAAAATCAGCCCTGATCTAATTAAATAGGGAGGCAGAGCTGAGAGATTGAATGACCTCATAAAAACCAAAATAACTCCTTTGTTATAAATCAGAACCAAAAATGAAAATTGCTGGAAAAGCTCAGCAGGTCTGGAAGCACCTGTGGAGAGAAATCAGAGCTAATGTTTCGGTTCCAGTGACCCTTCCTCAGAACTGATGGTAACTAGGAAAGGAAAGGAAGAGAAAGGAGTGGGGGGAGGAGGAAAGAGTAAACCATAGGTGGGTATAGAGACCAGAGGGAGAGAGAGAGAGAGAGAGAGAGAGAAAGCAGCAGTTGGGCAGAGAAAAGAATGGGTAGAGATCAGCCTGGGAGAATGTGAAGCTGTCGGTGGGGGACCTTTAGTGGCTGACAATGGGATGGTTGTGGTGGTAACTAGGAGATAATCCTAGTTCCTGATCAGCATGTACAACATCCAGCTGTTTCGGAGAGTTTCACATAATCCCACAGAAATTCATTTTAAAAAGTACAATCTTGGTTTGTCTTTATTTAAGCAGCTGGAGGTATACACTCATCCAAAACTGTCACTTCACCCACTCCAACATTTCAACCCCCCCCCCCCCCCCATCTCATTGATACAAAGTTTGGAATCAGGAACAACGAGCCAGTCTTTGTGCTGATGCAACTGTCTGACCGAACGGGTCAATGCTGGCGTGTGGTATTGTTATCAAATATAAGCAACAAATGACTAACGAGAGGTCTTGTTTGTGAAATTCAAACTCAGTCACAAACTAGTGTCATCAATCAGAGGAGGAGAGAGAATGGGGGAGGAGGCAGCTGCAAAAGAGGGGGAAGGTAGTTACAAAGGGGCTTAAAGAGACTGTGAGAGGAGTGAGGTGGATCAGGGGCTTCAAGAGGAGCTGGAGAATGAGGAGGGAGAGGATGGTTTGCGAAGTGGGGAAAAGGGAGACTTCAAAGGAAGAAGAAAGGTTTTAAATCTCTCATCAAATAAATACTCACAAAGCTCATCGAGGAAAACTTTAAATCACTGCAGTAATAAATTCCTTACAAATGCATGTGGAATCTCTAATTTATGGCTATGGAATTTCAAAAGCTACTATATCTAAATAAAATATAGTGATTCCTACAGTAAAGAACTTTGTCAATTGGTTAATTTAAATCTGAGATTGAGATTTGAGATTTTAACAGCCTGATTAAAACATTCCAGCTCTGTGTGTGTATGTGAAAATACACACCAGTCATAATACATAAATGATCTCACCAGTCAATGGAAGTTGTTCTTTACGATGTTGTCTTTTCATGTGTGTCAGTTATTGTCAAAAAGAATACTTTTGCCAGCCTGCGCCATTGCCTTGTACTGATTTAAATAAGAAAAGAATGCTGTCCTTGTGTGTGTTCAGCTTCAGGTTAATGGAAATCAGATCATTCTTGATGGTGTTAATGAAATATTCTAATTCTATTTCTATGTGTGTCAAATATAATTTAAACAGCAATCTCCAAAAACCAAACAGTCGTCCTCAGAAAAACCTCAAGGAAATCCCTCAAGATAGAAAAATTGCTGGACATGCACATGGACAGCAGTGAATTGAGAGGTGCATAGGTCAGGTTATTTTATTTTACATTAAGATTACTCCTTGGCACAAAATCGTGGGCCAAAGGGCCAGTTCTGTGCTGTACTATGTTCTATGTTCTGTGTTCTATGTTTGGACTCTGCTTTTTACTAGCGCTAATGCAAATCAATCTCATTTGGAAATTTATTGACTTCCAGCCTCAACAGTTTTTGAAGGAGAAAGTTGTTGATTTCTGTCACCCCGAATGGCTCGAAGTTTAAGGTTATGCTGCTTTGTTGTGGAATGTCCCAGTGAGGGAAACAGTTTCTCACCAGAATGATTATTGCATTTCAAAGCAAGTAATTGTCCATGAAGAGCTTCAAACACTCTTTTGAAAAATAAAATAAAATGAATCTGTTGTAAAGAAACTTTTCAGTAGAAGAACCTTCGAATGGATTTTGTGTGAATTAGTTTCACAGAAGGAAATTAAAAGCTTTGGGATATAGAAACATAAAATGTTTCTGCCAGCTCGTTGTCTGAATGGTAAGTCAGGCAAAAGATTTCTTTAAAAAACACACTTTGATCAAGAACTCATGATAAAAGCTGGATTGTTCTTTGTCGCGGTCAGGAGTATTTATTTATTGAGGTTAAATGGTTCATTGTACCATTTAAGCTAAAACTCATTGCTCAGAATTTTTACAGACCAGTGACCCTCATGTCAACAGTGAGATGATTCTGGGTCAATTTCCAGTTACTCTCATTTCCCAGCACACCCCATGGAGACAGAGCTTGAGACGTTTCTCCAAAAGATTGTGTCTGGATGTAGACTTCCATTAGAGAGTGCTGCCTAGTTGAAGCCCCTGAGACACCAGGATTCCCCAAATGAAATGTGGTAATGAGCAGGATTCAGCAGAGCTGTCTGTGACCCTGACTGCTTCCCTGCTCAGGCACATCCAAACCAGCGAGGGAGTTCAAACAACTGCAGCAAGCCACAGGAACTGAGACAAATCAATGTCTCATTCCATTACCTTGGGTTATTGGTTAATCCTCACAATTAATCAGAGTTGGGTTTAAACTTCATCATGATGTGAGGAAAGCCCTCAATGAACACTACAGGAATAATACACCTGTCCCTCCCAAACATCCCACACCTCCTGCATTTCTATAGAACTAGAAGAAATAGGAACAGGAGAAGGCTATTCAGCCCCTTGAGCATGTTCTGCTGTTTAATACAATCATGGCTGATCCAACATTCCTCACGTCCACTTTCCTGCCCTTTCCTTGTAATCCTCGATTCCCTGACTGATCAAAAATCCATCTGAGCCTTAAATATCCACAAGGATTCTGCCCCTCCACACACAGACCTCTGTAACAAGGAGTTCCAAAGGCTCACAGCATTACAGCTGTGCTGAGGGAGGATATTCCTGGAAATACATCCAGGGAAGTTATTTGGGTGGAACTGAGAAATAAGAAAGGGATGATCACCTTATTGGGATTGTATTATAGACCCCCCAATAGTCAGAGGGAAATTGAGAAACGAACTTGTAAGGAGATCTCAGCTATCTGTAAGAATAATAGGGTGGTTATGGTAGGGGATTTTAACTTTCCAAACATAGATTGGGACTGCCATAGTGTTAAAGGTTGAGATGGAGAGGAATTTCTTAAGTGTGTACAAGACAATTTTCTGATTCAGTATGTGGATGTACCTACGAGAGAAGGTGCAAAACTTGACCTACACTTTGGAAATAAGGCAGGGCAGGTGACTGAGGTATCAGTGGGGGAGCACTTTGGGGCCAGCGACCATAATTCTATTAGATTTAAAATAATGATGGAAAAGGATAGGCCAGATCTAAAAGTTGAAGTTCTAAATTAGAGAAAGGCCAATTTTGACGGTAATAGGCAAGAACCTTCGAAAGCTGATTGGAGGCAGATGTTCGCATGGAAAGGGACGGCTGGAAAATGGGAAGCCTTCAGAAATAACGAGAATCCAGAGAAAGTATATTCCTGTCAGGGTGAAAGGGAAGGCTGGTAGATATAGGGAATGCTGGATGACTGAAGAAATTGAGGGTTTGGTTAAGAAAAAGAAGGAAGCATATGTCAGGGAAAGACAGGATAGGTCGAGTGAATCCTTAGAAGAGTATAAAGGAAGTAGGAGTATACTTAAGAGGGAAATCAGGAGGACAAAAAGGGGACATGAGATAGCTTTGGCAAATAGAATTAAGGTGAATCCAAAGAGTTATTACAAATACATTAAGGACAAAAGGGTAACTTGGGAGAGAATAGGGCCCCCTCAAAAATCAGCAAGGTGGCCTTTGTGTGGAGCCGCAGAAAATGGGGGAGATACTAAATGAGTATTTTGCATCAGTATTTACTGTGGAAAAGGATATGGAAGATATAGACTGTAGGGAAATAGATGGTGACATCTTGCAAAATGTCCAGATTACAGAAGAGGAAGTGCTGGATGTCATAAATGGTTAAAGGTGGATAAATCCCCAGGACCTGATCAGGTGTCCCCTAGAACTCTGTGGGAAGCTAGAGAAGTAGTTGCTGGGCCTCTTGCTGAGATATTTGTATCATCGATAGTCACAGGTGAGGTGCCGGAAGACTGGAGGTTGGCTAACGTGGTGCCACTGTTTAAGAAGGGTGGTATAGACAAGCCAGGGAACTATAGACCAGTGAGCCTGATGTCGGTGGTGGGCAAGTTGTTGGAGGGAATCCTGAGGTACAGGATGCATATGTATTTGGAAAGACAAGAACTGATTAGGGATAGTCAACATGGCTTTATGCGTGGGAAATCATGTCTCACAAATTTGATTGAGTTTTTTGAAGAAGTAACAAAGAGGATTGATGAGGGCAGAGCAGTAGATGTGATCTACATGGACTTCAGTAAGGCATTCGACAAAGTTCCCAATGGGACACTGAGTAGTAAGGTTAGATCTCACAGAATACAGGGAGAACTAGCCATTTGGATACAGAAATGGTTCAAAGGTAGAAGACAGAGGGTGGTGGTGGAGGGTTGTTTTTCAGACTGGAGGCCTGTGACCAGTGGAGTGCCACAAGGATCGGTGCTGGGTCCTCTGCTTTTTGTCATTTACATAAATGACTTGAATGCGAGCATAAGAGTAGTAAGTTTGCAGATGACACCAAAATTGGAGGTGTAGTGGACAGCGAAGAGGGTTACCCCAGATTACAACAGGATCTGGACCAGATGGGCCAATGGGCTGAGAAGTGGCAGATGGAGTTTAATTCGGATAAATGTGAGGTGCTGCATTTTGGGAAAGCAAATCTGAGCAGGACTTATACACTTAATGGTAAGGTCCTAGGGAGTGTTGCTGAACAAAGAAACCTTGGAGTGCAGGTTCATAGCTCCTTGAAAGTGGAGTCGCAGGTAGATAGGATAATGAAGAAGGCGTTTGGTATGCTTTCCTTTATTGGTCAGAGTATTGAGTACAGGAGTTGGGAGGTCATGTTGCGGCTGTACAGGACATTGGTTAGGCCACTGTTGGAATATTGTGTGCAATTCTGGTCTCCTTCCCATCGGAAAGATGTTGTGAAACTTGAAAGGGTTCAGAAAAGATTTACAAGGATGTTGCCAGGGTTGGAGGATTTGAGCTACAGGGAGAGGCTGAACAGGCTGGGGCTGTTTTCCTTGGAGCGTCAGAGGCTGAGGGGTGACCTTATAGAGGTTTACAAAATTAAGAGGGGCATGGATAGGGTAATTAGGCAACATCTTTTCCCTGGGGTGGGGGAGTCCAGAACTAGAGGGCGTAGGTTTAGGGTGAGAGGGGAAAGATATGACAGAGACTGACGGGTTAGCTTTTCACCCAGAGGATGGGGGTACATGTATGGAATGAGCTGCCAGAGGAAGTGGTGGAGGCAGGTACAATTGCAACATTTAAGAGGCATTTGGATGGGTATATGAATAGGAAGGGTTTGGAGGGATATGGGCCAGGTGCTGGCAGGTGGGACTAGATTGGGTTGGAATATCTGATCGGCATGGATGGGTTGGACTGAAGGGTCTGTTTCCATGCTGTACCTCGCTATGACTCTATGACAACCTTCTGAGAGAAGAAATTCCTCCTCATCTCTGTCTTAAACTGGTGCCTCTTTATTCTGAGACTGTGCCCTCTGGCCCTAGACCCTCCCATGAGGAAGAGCACCCTCTCAGCATTGACTCTCGACAATCCAATATGTTTCATTCTTCCAAACCCCATGAAGTAGAGTCCCAACTGTTTAATATTTGCTCAGAAGACAATCCCTTCATACCAGGGACCATTCTAGTGAACCTTCTCTCTGATGAAATTATATCATTCTTTCCATCGAAAGTTTATGGTATGTATTCCTGTATTACACAAGACAATCTAATTTCCATTGAAGGAATGGGCAGTGTCTATCCGGAGCTTGTCCTGTACAGCAAAGATTTGGCTGATTTGCCACTCGCTGACCTGGGGATTTGGTAAGTATTTTCAGGACTCCTGCTTTAACCAACATAGAATATGCAGAAGAAATATATTCCACAATGAGTGTTCAGTGGTGCCAGCCATGGTTCAGTGACAACGCTCTGCTCTTGAGTCCGAAGAATGACGGTCCAGGTCTCACCCCAGCACAGAATTCCGGCTGGGAACCCAGTGCAGAGCTGAGGGGCTGCAACACTGTCACCATCTTTACAGTGAGACAGTAAACCGAGGCCTCATCTGTGCTTTCAGATGGAGGGAGAAATGATCCTGGCACTATTTGAAAAAGACTAAGGGGGAGGTCTCCTCATATCTTGGGCAATATTGATTCCCTATTAACATCACTAGGGACTGACTATCCATTGTTAAACAAGATTGCTGTTTATGGGAGCTTGCTGTGTACAAATTGGTTGCTTCATTTCCTTAATGATAACAGGTGCAACATTTCAACAACTCTTCAGTGGCTCTAAAAAGCCTCAGGACATCCTCCCATAACCTGAGGTCCTACAATTCTTTTCTGATTAATGTTTTAGATTAACCCATCTGGGTCTCTCCTATTGTAACACCATTCACCATCAGTTGTGCAATTAGAAAACATCACGGCAGTAATTAGAATCTCCATCTGTTCATACACAGTGGTCCACAGTCATTTGATGACTGTATGGTTTGTGTATATCGGTTAAAGTTGACCCAAATGTTCAATCAAAAAGATGTTACCAATTTAAATTATTTATTGACAAAGCCTCGAGAATTCAGGGCGATTAATCACACACGACAGAACAACTGCCCATGATAAACAACTCTGAGAAACTGGCTTCATTCAGACATTTGGTTATTCATCCAGAAACTGGAGAGGGAGGTCAAGGAGGAAAATGGCAGCAGTCAAATCATATTCGCTGGCTCAGCCAAACACGGTGGCCAGACCAACCGTATGAAGGAACACATTCTCTACTTTATAAGGACACGGCGCTGTCCTCCCATCGTCAGATCAACCCATCGAAGAGGAGGGGGGGGGGGGCGCGGTGGTGGTACGGGAGATTAATTCGATCTCGAAGACTCACTCCAAAGAGCACAGCTCGCGGGTTTGCAGGCACAGCATTCCTTTTGCGTCCTGAGTAATTACCAGACACCATTGCTAAGACCTCACACAGATCCAGCAAGAAATGCTGACTCCACTAAACGAACTTTCTCTGTAATTTTAAACAACACCAGTAAAGTTCCTGAGGCAGACACCACCCTCAGGAAAGAGGAAAAAAAGTTTCTCAAATTATTTTTTCCTCATCCAGAAATAATTAATTTGTAAAGCTGAGCAACATGTGTGCATGTGATGCATATTTATTCAGAAATTACTAGGGAAAAAACACGATAAGTTCAAATTTGTCAGTAAGATGAGGAAGGATCAAGGACAAAGGGGCTCCAGCAATTCACTGGGAAAGTGGGATAGTGTGTTTCTCTTTAACAATTTAATGACAAGCGTAACCACATATATATTTTATCGGGATGGTTTCAATCTTGTTCCCGTCTCTGGAGCAGGGAAAGCGTGATCCACTGCTCACATTCAAAATAAATTCCTCCCAACAACCGTGTGTACTCACCCTTCCACAAGAAATGTCACAGCATGGACCGACCTAGTGTGTACATACACCAATACATGACAACATACATACTGGACGACATGAGCATATATTCATCGATTTGCAAGTGAGGACGTGTGGATGTCTATGTTCCTAGTAGAAGATTAGTTTTGATTCACTGTAATGTGCCAGACACAAAGCCAGAGCTGCTTTTCATTTGGAGTAACAATGGTTTTAAATTCTTGCACATCATTTTCTGTCACAATAAGTTAACAGTTCTTTCAGATCATAAGAAGATAGACCTAGGAAGAGGCCATTAAACTCCTCCAGCCTGCTCCGTCATTTAACACCATCATGGCTGATCTCATCTCGGCCTCAACTCCACTCTCCTGCCCACTCTCCATAACTTTTCAACCCCATTACTAATTAAAAGCCTGTCTATCTCCTCCTTAAATACATTCACTGCCCACCGCACTCTGGAGGACTGAATTCCACAGATTCACAGCCCTTTCAAAGAAGTAATTTCTCCTCTTCTCTGTTATAAATCAGCTGTGGATTAATCTAAATCTGTGACTTCTCATTTGAAATTGTCCCACATGAGAAAATGTCCTTTCCAAGTCAGTTCTGACCATCCCCTTTAGCCACTTTGGACTGAGATAATTGCCGACTTTTGAAGGAATTCTGTGAATTCTTGTGAGCTAAGAGCACTGACCGACTCGATCAACAATAAACAGCGTCTCCATTTAATTTTCTACTTCAATCCTCCCCCCCTTGTGACCATGAGCTATACTCAATTGCATTTACAACAGCAATCTTTCAAAGGATTTTGCATTAAAATGGTCTTTTGCTTTATTACACCTTACGTTCATAAAATGTCTTTAATATTCTTGGCGAATTTGAGAACATTAGCTTTGAGAATCTCTGTTCTGCTTCTCATCTAAATTAAAATTCCATTCTACTGTGAAAAAAATTTGCAAAAAGTAATTTCTGGAAAGAAATGGATTATGTTTCTACTCTCAGTGGAACATACGGACTTAAAATGTCTCATTTTAATTAATTACAATGATTGGGCCCTGGACTGAGTTTCGTTGTCAATGTAAATTTAAACTACTTAACTGAGACTGTGAACATTTTCAAATAACACATTTAGTAGAAGATATCTCATTACAATTAATTTGCTCATTTGGTAACTTGAATTCTACAGGATCTTTAAAAAGTATATTATCGCTTTTCCAGTTTACTGTGAAATCATATTTTTGACAGACAAAACAGAGGGTTTTGTTGGCAGGAGAATAATGGAGACTTCCAGACTGACAAGAGTTTGAAAATTCACAGTGAATTAGTTTCAGGCACCACGGTATTCTGTAATAACGCGCAGACCAACAAATCTTAGAAAGGGTTTAATTCTGAAAAGACATACACAGCGGGTTATGTCGGGCGTGTTGCACAATATCCCTGATGATATGTCACCACGAAGAGTGTAAGAACAAGCAAGTCTTCTATTTTTGAAACATTTGCTCTCTGAGTGTGGTATTCGGGGTGCACAGCGGACAGCAAGGCAGAGAAATCTAAAAACTTGCTGACTGATAACTTTTGGGCAGCAATAAATCTGGTGTTGAGGACACAGCATATTAAATGTGAAGGCTGAGTTCAGCAGTGATTTGATCTGCAAACTGCGCAGTTTCTTCAGCAACATTGCGGGTTTACAGGTCAATGTGGCAAGGTTTGCTTCACCAGAAAAGCAAATTTCAAAGCCATTTATAAACCTACCAACTTGTGTTTCACTGATACACATTCATTACAAATCTAGTCTCATTCCCTAACTCAGTGCTCACTCACTCTACAACAAATACCAACTATGCCATCTCCAAAACTTTCAAAAACTCTGAAAGATCATTTGAATTAGCAGTGTGTATGGTACTCACAGAATTAAAATCTAAAACGATTAAGGGCACATGATAATGATTTGGTTATTTATGGGTTCTCTTTTCAGCACAATGAGAATAGAATTTAGTTCATATTGTTTTTCATATACTGGGGGGTGTGCTTGAGCTCTCATAGTCACAAACACATATCCCGACATCTCACTCATCCACACAAAAGCTTACATTTTACATGCAACAATGTGAATACTGTTTCTTTAAACATTCAAGCATAAAGGTATACATTTATAAATACATCTGCATGCACATATAGTCTGATATATATACACACACAGGTTTGCATTCACATTAACACAGATGTATGGTATGTGCCTGTGTTTTTGTACAAGCACATTTTGAATATAAATAAACAACAAGATTTACATGGGCCGAATCTTCCATTGTTTTTTTCTGGAGTGTGGTGTAAATAAAGAGCGAGACTTGGCACTCACTCACTCACTCCTCACTCACTCACTCACTCCTCACTCACTGACCCACTCACTCCTCACTCACTCACTCACTCACTCCTCACTCACTCACTCACTCCTCACTCACTCACTCCTCACTCACTCATTAATCTAAGTTATGGTTGACAATAATATCAGCAATTTCTTCTGGAACAAGTTTCAAGTATCTAACATGACTTTTAGCAAAGATTAACAGAAGATTTCTGATTTTATACAAGAGACCTTGCAGTTTTTTCTTATCATTGACAAAGCATGTGTAAATATAATCCTGTTGAAGTGTATTCAGGGTCTCTAATCTACATGTGCACATGTTCTCATTCTGACCTTTCTCTTTTCATGAGATCTGGAATGCAATATCAGTTTTGCTAGGAAAGAGAATAGCTCACATCGTAATTCGCTGTGCGGTTCCCATGTGTGTGATCAAGAATAAATACCCATTGCGCATTTATCAAAAGTGTAGCAACATTTCAAGACAGATTCAAGCGGTTTTAACACAGCCTGGAATTAGATTTGGAATAAATACTGTATCTAAATAACCCATAAACCTGCAATATATGAAACATTTTGTTAAGAAAAGTAACCTATGCTGGAGCACTGAATACATTTTTTTAAAAGCATATTCCTTTTGACTTCCCTCACTTTTTGTTACTCTGATAAATTGAAGGAAGTGAATGGTGGACAGTATGAATTAGTCTGGATATAAATGTTAATCATTGACTTTTCAGTTAAAATCAAAGTTGATACATAGAAATAAACTATTTGAGGATTTTCTGGACAAACAATTCATAAAAATGTTCATCACGTAAGTTTGTGGATAAATCAGCCGTTAACATATGTTAATGATTACTTGACTACTGGGTAAGTGACATTCTCAGTGAGTCTTATTGATATCATGTCAGTATTAATGCCTTGGCTTTAAAACCTAATGGAAAATGGGAAGAGGGGAGCCCTGGTCCAGTTTTGATGTATGACGTTATTAAAACAATCCTGCAACTTTAAAAAGAGGAAAGAGCCTTTCAGGTGTTTTTTATTCTGTACCTTTGGGTTGGTCATTCCCAGCAGTGCAAGATGGTAACAGCTCAAACTGACAGTATGTTAATGACCAACCAAATCAGAAAGTCTTCATCACCTTGAGTCCCAACAAGTTGGCGGCTGCAATCATTAAAAATTTAATATTTACTTCAATCAAATTTTCATCTGCTAATTCTTCACACACAGTTTTACTGAGATGGCTGCTGCACCAAATGTCCAAATTACTGCAACAAAGACTTTTCCAGATATCATTCCGGGAGGTGCAGAAATATACTCCATAGCACAGCCTAACACTTTGTAGCATTGTTCATCTCATTTCACAATTTGGCAATGCGATGGCCTGTATATATTGTCACAAAGGCATTATTTGAAATGTAAAGATTAAAGAATGTACAGAAACACATGGAATAATGTGATGTGATGGAAACTAAAATTCTTGATGTTGAATGGACTGAGGTTCGAAGGCTTGAGTTTCCTCCCTGTCAATGATATTAAAACATGACCCACTGCTGACAGACACACATTCAACTGTAAATAAAGGCCAATAGGCAATATTACCAATTAAAGGCGAATAATCTCTGGGGTTGTAGGTTTTGCAGTGCAGTAGTAACTCTTTCCTAAATGTTATTGATTATACTGGAGCATTAATCCACATGACAGCAATGAGCAGACCTAATGAAGCTCCTGCATGTTATTTGCTAGAATTATCATCACTAGAATAGACATTACAATCAACTACATATTTCTGATAGTCTTTCAATATTTGGGCCTGGGATAAGATGAGTAGCATTTACCAGTTTGACAGCTCAAAGGAAAGATACAGAATTCGTCAACAAAATAAACACTACTTTCACAAAATGGTGGTTTATATGTAGGACCTTAGCCAAGATTCACAAAAAGATCTATTGCGGCAAATTATTCTGACATTTTGAATATATACTTTCAGCAGATTTGTCTTTTCAGATTCATTTTGGGTACATTCTAAACTGGTACAGCCTTCTCAAAAGTAACAAAACATATTGAAATCGAAATGAAGTTGGCTTCATTTGGAATTGCAGGAGATGCATAATGTCCAATTTACAGCCTTCATTTGATTTTTTTTAATGATTTGCCAGTAACTGTATCTTTACCTGTAAGTTGCCACAGTTTAAACTTTGTTACACATTGACATGGGGAGAGGGAGGTGGGCATTTCACATCCACACACTAATTCACTCTAATGATCATTTCTTCACATTCCCAGTTACCAGAAGATGAGTCTAAAGTGAGGTGATTTACCTTGTGTTCCAATGGTACGTCCACTTCCTGAATCAGGTTATTCAGTAAACACAGACAAAGCACAGGGCATTGTTTCATTGTGACACAGGGCAGTTGTAGCTACAACAGAACTTGTGCTGACAGACACATGCCAGAGCTCATTTCCATCAACTGGAAAATGTTTACGTTAAGTCCACCCATTTTTGAAATGCTTTGTCCTTCTTTCCTGGCCATATACATGTCTTTATTAATGACAGTGACCTACAGGTGTGTAAGCACAGGCAGTTGTGGGACTTGCACAACTTGTTGTTTTTGCTGATGAACGCACAAATCTTTTCCTTTGCAGCATATTTCATGTCAACAACCCTGCAGCTATTGGCAACACCAACTCAATGGATGAGTCTCACTCTTTCCGGGAATTTCTGTGTGAAATAAGCTATCTGCAGCTTTAAGATATGCTTCATTTTGGGATAGAAACTGTCTCATTTCCACATACAATGAGAACTCGCTCACAACCCTCTCAGACAGAAAAATCTCACAGTACTTTGCAGATGATGAAGACAAGTGATAAGAAAAACACAAATGAAGATTTAGCCTTGAAAAGAATTTTGAGAGACTCTACCAATGTTCCTTTTGAAGGAATTTGTAGAGTATGTCTTTTCTAACACTAACACCATAACCAGCTTCCAAACTCACTGCGACTAAACTTCGAAGGTAGCTAACGACATTAACAACACAGCCGATAGCTCTCTGTCTTTCCTTGTTTTGCCAACAACAAAACCTGACTGGTTTATACAGCCCCAGGTCCTCATTACTGACACAAATAAATTGCAGCTTGTGTAAGTACATTGTATTATTACACAAACATGTATCAAAAGCAGAAAGAAATACCTAAACAGCTTTGAAGTAACTGTATAGATCGGGGGACTAAACTTTTCCACACAGTTTCAGAAGACAGCCCTGTTACAAAATGTGTTGCTTACAAATCAAACTGTGATAAGTTCAAAACGTCAAACCTGAGTTTTAATCCCAAATTCTTATATGTCTGCTCAACCATATTAGTTTGATTTGAAATCTGGAAATTACTTTTTAAGATTCATAATATTAAGTTAAATTTGTTAAATTATACATAAATGCAAGTCTTTTTTTCTTAAAAACAATACATTGTAACCATATATATTCAGTCTTGATCATCATTTGTCAGATACATGATCACACCTAAATTAAACTTATCAATTAAATATTGAAATGTAGTCACATAAAATAAATTGAATTGCTTCTTGAACTTGGCTGATTCTTTCTGTTTTATTTTTATGCAGTGCTGCACTTTGTTTTACATCAAAACCTCATTATAGTTCATGAACAAGTTTACTGGTTTAAAATGACTGAATAGCTAAAGTTCCTTTTCCATTGAATTTGTATCGCATCCGACAATTCATGTCTGATTTTTATTTTATAAGGAGCCACACACCGGCAGCCTTGACAGCGGGCCGCATTTTAAAGTTTAACGAGCAAGGGGAGCTTTGTGATCAGCAGCAGTTTAAATAAAGCTTTTGCTTTGGGATCATCCACCCAGAATCTCAACTTCCCCTGAATTTGTAATTCCCTTACTCCTATTGCAGGCCTTGGGTCTATCCACAAGTGCCTGTCGATATCTCTGTGTCAGTGATTGCATGAAGCTAAGTCTCAGTCCTGTCCTTTCCCTCTGCTCAGTGTGTGGCTGGGAATGATTTCACTGAGCTCCCTGCTTGTCAGAGATCAGAAACTAAAGGTCCAGGTAAGGACAGGAACAACTCTGCACCCTCCTGCTTGCAATACAAGTGCATTAGTACTCATGGTCAGAACTGCTCATTTCTCATTTTCTGGACCCACATAATCAAAGCTGACCAATTACCAAGGAGCATTGACATTTACCCTTAGACCCAGTAGTAACAAATGGATAGCAAAAATAAAAACATCATCAGATTGTTATTCCACTTTTCAGATTTGATCTAACGTGGTTTATCTCGCATCTTTCACACTGACATCATATCCCACAGTGCTGAGCCAAAACAAAACTTGGAAAGTGCAATTGCTATTTTTCTTGCTTATTCCTTTTTTTCAAAAGTCCCTTTTTTGGGTTTAGAGTCATGTGTGTGCGTGTGTGTGTGTGTGTATATGTGTCTGTGTCTGTGTGTGTATATGTGTCCGTGTCCGTGTGCGTGTGTATATGTCTGTGTGTGTATATGTGTCTGTATGTGTGTGTGTATATGTGTCTGTGTCTATGTGTGTATATGTGTCTGTGTGCGTGTGTATGTGTCTGTGTGCGTGTGTATGTGTATATGTGTCTGTGTGTGTGTGTGTATATGTGTCTGTGTGTGTGTGTATATGTGTCTGTGTCTATGTGTGTATATGTGTCTGTGTGCGTGTGTATGTGTCTGTGTGCGTGTGTATGTGTATATGTGTCTGTGTGTGTGTGTATATGTGTCTGTGTGTGTATGTGTCTGTGTGTGTGTGTCTGTGTGTGTGTGTATATGCGTGTGTGTGTATATGTGTCTGTGTGTGTATATGTGTGTGTGTGCGTGTGTCTGTGTGTGTGTGTGTATATATATGTGTGTGTGGATGTGGTTGTTCATTATTCAAAGAGATTGATTAAAACTTTCTGAATTATTTTAATATGATTATTGCTGAATGACTTCAGTTATTTACAAGCAGCTGACAATATAATTCAGTCATCTCGTGTTAATTATCCAGGAATTATCTTTCACTTTTCTCTAAAATATGAGTTAATTTGGAAAGAGTTTCTGTCTTATGAATTTTAACATGGTCACTTACATAAAAGACATTTAAGAATGGATATTGCAGTGGCACATCACTATATGCAGTGGACTGGCAGAACTATTTTTAAATGTTGTAATTTATAACTGAGTTGATACAAGAAATTATAATAACTAAGGAGAAGCAAGAAGAATGTTTTCTAATTGAAAGAATTGGTTTCTTCCTGTGTAGCTGAGTGTGGGTGAGCGCACAGTAATTGATAAGTTTCCCAAAAGGCAAATCCATAACAAAGGTGCAATATCAAATTCTAAGTGTCAGAGTTTCAGGTTTTTGATGCTTTTTATTTTCCATATTTAAATGTAACACAAACTACTTGATTTAACACAAACTCTGCAACAGTTTCTGTCTCTGCATCCTTTTGCTGTCAGTGTGGAACATTGTAAAAATGCCCTGACAGGAGATTTCACTGGGCTCTGCCTGAATTTATATATCACCTAAAACCCTCAGCTGCAAAATGGGTTCAACTTGTAAAGATTGGCAGTATTTCTGGAATATCCATTGGGGTTTCACCTCACCTCTCACTGCTCCCGGTGTTCACTGACACAGGCACTCGGAGGGAATTTCTATTCTATCTCTGCGACACCCTCCCCCACACATACCCTCAACTACACATACCCCTCCCCCTCACACACCCTCAATTACACACACACCCTCAACTACACACACACACCCTCCCCCACACTCCCTCCCTCACACACCCCTCCCCCACACACACCCCTCTCCCTCTCACACACCCATCCCCACTGCCCCCACCACCCATCCCATGTACATTATTTGTGGAACCGGGTGTCATCAAACTGACAGCGTTCCACAGTTGCACACTCCTTGTCTTCTCAGCTTTTAGGGAGTGACGCTCTGGATATTTTGTGCACTTCTCACATTATGAAAAGACATTATTTTGTACGGTTTTTGTTCAGGTTACCTTGTTACGATCTGGGCCTCTCCTCCTGCTGGGCCAGAGCCTGGGGTGTGGGTAGCCATGTCGCCTGCTCCCTTCTCAGTGAGTTTCTTGGTGCCAAAGTCCCTGCTGTGCTTCTTCATGGTAACAACCAGCTGCTGTCTAGCCCCCAGTCTTCAGAGCAAGCAGCGTGTACTCCCACCAGCAGCACTGAGTGACTCCTGCCCCTCGAACCTGTCACTTTAAAGGAGTCAGTGTACACGGCTGACGCACTCAAAGCTGGTGTAACCAAGTCCTGCTCCCAAATCCTCCGACTCGCCAACAAACCTTTCCGCCAAACTTATTCACTCATTTGACGAGTGTCTCCAAAGAAATAGGCGGGAAACCGGGTGCGTTAAGAGGAGGCGTGCAAGGCACCAGTTCAAAGGGATTGAATCCAATGGGTCACTGCGATCATGCTGCTAGGCCAAGTTGTCTCTGTGTCAGTGCAATTGACAGAGACCAGACTGAGGACATGTACGTACAGAGTACAGCCGATGCGTCTGGAATGATATCAGTCACCCAGTAGGTGCAGGATCAGCCTGGGAGCAGCTGCTGTTCCTGATTCCTCACACAGCAGCGAGATCAGATTCCAAAGTTGCCAGTGTCAAGCTCTCCTGACCAATACACTCCCAGCCTCCCAGGAATTCTCTGCACTGGAATTCAACGTCATAAATCACATAATAAAATAGGAGGAAAATTATCGATTAAAAATAAGCCAGCCTTCACGAGATTTCAATTCAAAGTCACATGTTCGCTGCTAAATATGGGAAAGCAGTTAATATAGTGACAGCAAATTTATGATTGGCAAGTCGTGTTTACTGAATCTGATGGGACGTATTGATTAGTTATAAACACAGCTGAATCTTTCATCCTTCATTACATTCAGCGGTAATGTAGTCTGGCTCTCCCCCTCTGTTTCTGAATGGTTCCTAGCCAATTTCCACTTCAATTATTCTGAGTAATACTGCCAGATGTGAAACTCTGTGTGTGTAAATGAACGTGTTCAAAAACAATCATTCAAGAAAAAGGCTAATACTGTCTTCTGTTTTAGCTCTGTTTGAGCGGGACAGTCTGCTAAAACTTTAAAATGTAAATTGAAATGGTCTCAGAGTGGGCAGCTGTGATAGGACAGTGAGAGGAGTGGGGCAGTTAGTTGGGGGGGGGGGTAATGTTGACTGGGTGTGTGATATTTCCCAGGATCCCCAGTCAGAGATGTCATGGACCATTGACCTAATGTCACACAAAAATCATCAGGAATAGCATCATCTTCTTGGGCCATAAAGTGCCCGCTCGGAAGCATCAGGTTTGGAGGAAAGTGAACTCAGCGTTCCGTGTGGGCTCATTAATGCAGACAGTACACTCTGTTTCTCTCCCCTTATCCCTCTTGATGAGCAAGGCACATTGCTGACATTGTTTCAGTAATCGCCGAGACATTATTGTACATTCCAGGCACACAGACACTGACTCGAAAGGAGGCCATTTTTTTTTGCAGCTCCCCTCATTTCTCTCCAGGGAAGGGGGGCAGTCAATGGGGAGGAGCAGGGAAGCAAGATTAGAGAGGGTACCTGAACCCATTGCCAAGATGAGGCACATAGCAGTTGTTCTGATGGGATGATTTGGAGGAGCTGGTGTTGGACTGGGCTGGACGAAGTTAAAAATCACACAACGCCAGGTTATTGTCCAACAGGTTTACTTGGAAGCACTAGCTTTCGGAGCGACGCTCCTTCATCAGGTGGTAGTTCAGGAGTGTCATCAGGAGCAGCACTCTGAAAGCCAGTGCTTCCAAATTAACCTGTTGGATTATAACCTGATGTTGTGTGATTTTTAATTTTCTAATGGGAAGCTCCCTGTATTCAAACCAGAATCCTATACCATTACTGCAGGACCCTGTTTGCAATTTTGAAGCTAATGGGTAGACTTTGCCGTGTACAGAATTATTAACTAGTTACTGGGCCTTATCAGGGGTTACTCTGGGAGACACACCACAAATCAGGCTCCAAATAAGCTGTCCTCATTGCCATCCCATATTCGAACCTTGTCTAAGGGACGGCTACTCCTTCCCTAATGCCCAGTGTAACTGGTAACAATTTATCCTGGTCCTATGTGGCAGTATCCCGTACTGTGAATCAAACCTTCAAACAGTGAAGAACGTTAACTTTTATTGATCGACAGGAAAACCAAAGTAAAGAAAGTAAACAGAAACTGCATTTACTTCTCGGAATAGACAGGGATTTCTTGTATAACAACAATTTTACAGTCACTGAGTGATCACTGCTCCCAGCTCACACCCACTGGGATTGGGGATTGGTTACATCCTGCCTGGGGGGGGGTTTGTCATGTCTGACAGTCCATCATACAGAGGCTGATGGTCCTCCTACTCAATGCCCTCAGAAACCTGACCCCCTCCCACTCTCCCAGCTCCTCACCCTCCGTCACGTCCCCTCTGTGCCTGCTCAACTTGTGCTAGGGTAACATGGTACATCTGCCCACACCGCACTGTAAGGACACCCTCCCAGACCAGTTCAAGCATTGGAGCCTCATCTTCAGGAGGCCTTTCGTCTGCTACCCCATGGCCCTGTGGGAAGGATGGGCTGCACTGTAACTACACACGTCCTCAGACAGGGGGCAGAGTAAGAGGCTGATCAGCCAGGGTCACAGAGGGTCACGGCCCTTGTCTCTCAGTGACCCCCCATGCCCTCATTCAGGCATCTGGCCCCTCAATCACAGCAGGAACACGGGAGGCCACAGAGATACACACAGCTCCCAGAGTGTTTCTGCTGATCTCAGAGTCGTGGTACCAGTACAGTTACTGAATGGAAGGCTTTTGGATTGACTGAGTCTGCCCCTTAATGTGACGTGTGGACAGTGGGGAATGCTGTGCTGCTGAATCGTACAGTCTGGCTGCAGCACTGACTCTGTCACAGAGAAACAAGACAACATGGTCCATCGGGAACAGCTTTGGTTGAGAACTAAGAGATCCCACACAGGTCCCCACGGGAATCTTTGGAAGTAACTGGCTGTATTCAGTGCAGCTGTCACCTTGATGATGGCTGGGACAGGAAAACCAGGGCAGCAGATAGAAGACCTCCTGTCCATTCCCCACCAAGCCCCTCACCATGCTGACTTGGAAATATATTGCTGTTCCTTCAGGAATTCCCACCTAAATAGCATTGTGGGTCATCTCAGAGCAAGTGGACCACAACACTTCAGGAAGGCAGCTCACCACCACCTTCTCAAGGGGCAACTAGGGATGGGCAATAAATGCTGAGCCCAGCCAGTGACGGCCATGTCCCATGAGTGAAGTAAAAATGGACAGTCACTCCTCTGTCAGGTCTCAGGTGCCACGCCAGTAGCAGGTACAGCTCAGGGACAGTGTCCCAGGATATTCTCAGCTTGTCCTGACACTACACCTCATCATCCAGGGAAAGGGCACTGAGGACAACACACTCTGAGCCTCCTGCACCCCTCCCCCCACATCCTGAGGGACCTTCGGCTGTAACCTCTTCCTGTAGAGGCCATTCAGCAGTTTGCTGATGTATCTGTTCCTCCTCCATTTCCCTGCACCTGTGGAGCACTGTAACCATGGAGACAATAACCCCTGCTGTGGCTGGGTCCATTGGTCACTGTTCCATTGGGTGAGGAATATCAGAACCAGAATAGCCCCATGGGGATCTGAGCACTCAGCATTCACATCACTCAATAATGATGGTTTACCAGACTCCCCTCAATCCAGTGGGACATGGTACACTCCAACACAGACAACCACGAGATGTCTCCACATGGATCTTGGACATAGGAACCTCATTCTGATGACCATAAGACTATAAGACATCTGCCTTCCTAACTACTGACTCACCTGCACGTTTGCCTTGACAGAATCCTGGACTAGAACCCCCAAGTCTCTTTGCACTTCAGACTTCTGAATGTTCTCCCCATTTAGAAAATAGTCCAGGCCTCTATTCTTCCTACCAAAGTGCATGACCTCACACTTTCCCACATTGTACTCCATTTGCCACTTCTTTGCCCACTCTCCTAACCTGTCCAAATCCTTCCTGAAGAAAGGCTCATGCCCGAAACGTCGATTCTCCTGTTCCTTGGATGCTGCCTGACCTGCTGCGCTTTTCCAGCAACACATTTTCAGCTCTGATCTCCAGCATCTGCAGTCCTCACTTTCTCCTCAAATCCTTCTGCAGCCTACCTGCCTCCTCAATGCTACCTGTCCCCCTACCTTTGTATCATCTGCAAACTTAGCCACTGTATAAAGTGAAAAGTTATGGTCCCAACACTGACCCTCCTGGAATACCACTTGTCACTGGCTGCCATCCTGGGAAAGAGCCTTTTATTCCCACTCTCTGCTTCCTGCCAGACAGCCAAGTTTCGATCCAGGCTAGCACCTTGCCTCTATCACAATAGGCACTTAATCTTATCCAGTAGCCTCCTGAGTGGCACCTTGCCAAAGGCCTTCTTGAAGTCCAGATAGATAATATCCATGGGCTCTCCTTGGTCCTGAATACAGCACAAGTCATGTCTGTACAAATACAGTGGAAGACTGTAACTGTGGGAGGATTATAAAACGTCTTCCCCATCACCCTCTCCCCCACCTCCCACATCTTCCAGGAAAGGCAGTGTTGTGTCTGAGAGCACATTGGTGAATATTTAATAGACAGCGTAGAGAGTTACCTCAGATTACAACAGGATCTTGATCAGATGGGCCAATGGGCTGAGAAGTGGCAGATGGAGTTTAATTCAGATAAATGTGAGGTGCTGCACTTTGGAAAGGCAAATCAGGGCAGGACTTATACACTTAATGGTAAGGTCCTAGAGAGTGTTGTTGAACAAAGAGACCTTGGAGTGCAAGTTCATAGCTCCTTGAAAGTGGAGTCGCAGGTAGATAGGATAGTGAAGAAGGCGTTTGGTATGCTTTCCTTTATTGGTCAGAGTATTGAGTACTGGAGTTGGGAGGTCATGTTGTGGCTGTACAGGACATTGGTTAGGCCACTTTTGGAATATTGCGTGCAATTCTGGTCTCCTTCCTATCGGAAAGATGTTGTGAAACTTGAAAGGGTTCAGAAAAGATTTACAAGGATATTGCCAGGGTTGGAGGATTTGAGCTACAGGGAGAGGCTGAATAGGCTGGGGCTGTTTTCCCTGGAGTGTCGGAGGCTGAGGGGTGACCTTATAGAGGTTTACAAAATTATGAGGGGCATGGAGAGGGTAAATAGGCAAAGTCTTTTGCCTAGGATCAGGGAGTTTAGAACTAGAGGGCATAGGTTTAGGGTGAGAGGGGAAAGATATAAAAGAGACCTAAGGGGCAACTTTTTCATACAAAGGGTGGTACAGGTATGGAATGAGCTGCCAGAGGAAGTGGTGGAGGCTGGTACAATTGCAACATTTAAAAGGCATTTGGATGGGTATATGAATAGGAAGGTTTTGGAGGGATATGGGCTGAGTGCTGGCAGGTGGGACTAGATTGGGTTGGGATATCTGGTCGGCATGGACGGGTCGGACCGAAGGGTCTGTTTCCGTGCTGTACATCTCTATGACTCTATGACTCTATGAGAGGGGATCAGCTCCGTATCTTTGGACAGCCAATGAGATCTTGGATTATCTTTGTGAATTGTGCCAAGTGAGATTTTTAAAATCCCCTACGATTATTTCTGCTTCAGAGCGATGAGTGTGATTGGTCTGCAATGACCAATGAGGTGGTCAGGATTGTTCTGTGGTATGGCCCAGGCCTGAACCCCTCAGTGTGTTTGAAGAAGGTAGCCACGACCCTAACCTTCTGCGAGTTTAAAGGTGAAGTGCCTGCTCCAGATGCAACGTGACTGGTCGAAAACACGATGTTAAGCAAAACCCAATTTATTTAAACATTATAGTTGAAATACAAAGAGGAATTTCGTATAACTTAAGGATTGGAAAATTTAATTGAATAACAGATACAGTACCTGTTACTATTAACTGTTCCAATATATAACATCCCATAAACACACCCCTTGGCAAAAAAAGGCAGATTCAGACAGAGGTTCTTACATGAAGTTCTCCAATCCAGAAGGAAAAATAACATTAAGAGCAGATTTGGAGAGTAGAGCAATGACGAGACGTTCACTGAAGCTCCAACTCTTCTGAAAGGTTAAGAGCTTCTGCTGTTACTGAAAAACCAAACCCCAGAAACCTGGATCTGTAAGAGGAGGCATCTGGATAGCAGTAACATGATAGGTCAGAGTCAGCATGGATTTATGAAGGGGAAATCATGCTTGACTAATCTTCTGGACATTTTTGAGGATGTAACTCTGAAGATGGACGAGGGAGATCCAGTAGATGTAGTATACTTGGACTTTCAGAAAGCTTTTGATAAAGTCCCACATAGGAGGTTAGTGAGCAAAATTAGGACGCATGGTATTGGGGGCAAAGTACTAACTTGGATTGAAAGTTGGCTGGCTGATAGGAAACAAAGAGTAGTGATAAACGGCTCCATTTCGGAATGGCAGGCAGTGACCAGTGGGGTACCGCAGGGATCAGTGCTGGGACCGCAGCTTTTTACAATATATGTTATTGATATAAAGATGGTATTTGCAATAACATTAGCAAATTTGCTGATGATACTAAGCTGGGTGGCAGGGTGAAATGTGATGAGGATGTTAGGAGATTACAGGGTGACCTGGACAGGCTAGGTGAGTGGTCAGATGCATGGCAGATGCAGTTTAATGTGGATAAATGTATGGTTATCCCCTTTGGTGGCAAGAACAGGAAGGCAGATTACTACCTAAATGGAAGCAATTTCGGCAAAGGGGCAGTACAGAGAGATCTGGGTGTTCTTGTACACCAGTCAATGAAGGTAAGCATGCAGGTACAGCAGGTAGTGAAGAAGGCTAATAGCATGCTGGCCTTCATAACAAGAGGGATTGAGTATAGAAGCAAAGAGTTTCTTCTGCAGCTGTACAGGGCCCTGGTGAGACCACACCTTGAATACTGTGTGCAGTTCTGGTCTCCAAATTTGAGGAAAGACATTCTGGCTATTGAGGGAGTGCAGCGTAGGTTCACGAGGTCAATTCCTGGAATGGCAGGATTACCTTACACTGAAAGACTGGAGCGACTGGGCCTGTATACCCTAGAGTTTAGAAGACTGAGAGGGGATCTGATTGAGACATATAAGATTATTAAAGGATTGGACACTCTGGAGGCAAGAAACATGTTTCCGCTGATGGGTGAATGCCGAACCAGAGGACACTGCTTAAAAATATGGGGTGGACCATTTAGGACAGAGGAGAAACCTCTTCACCCAGAGAGTGGTGGCTGTGTGGAATGCTCTGCCCCAGAGGGCAGTGGAGGCCCAGTCTCTGGATTCATTTAAGAAAGAGTTGGATAGAGCTCTCAAGGATAGTGGAGATAAGGCAGGAACAGGATACTGATTAAGGATAATCAGCCATGATCATATTGAATGGTGGTGCAGGCTCGAAGGGCAGAATGGCCTACTCCTGCATCTATTGTCTATTGTCTATTGAGGCCACACCCAGGCCACACCCACAAAGGCAGGCCACACCCAGGTCACACCCACACAGGCAGGCCACACCCAGAACACACCCACATAGGCCATGCCTACATGGGCAGGCCACACCCACACAGGCAGGCCACACCCAGGCCATGCCCACACTGACTGGCCACACCCAGGCCATGTCACACAGGCAGGCCACACCCACACTGGCAGACCACATCCACACAGGCATGCCACACCCAGGTGGGCAGGCCACACCCAGGTGGGCAGGCTGCACCCCCACAGGCAGGCCACACCCACACAGGCAGGCCACACCCAGGCCATGCCCACACTGACTGGCCACACCCAGGCCATGTCACACAGGCATGCCACACCCAGGTGGGCAGGCCACACCCAGGTGGGCTGGCTTCACACCCACGGGTGGGCCGCACCCCCACGGACAAGTCCCAACCCAATCGGCAGGCCACAACCCCACAGGCAGGCCACACCCGCACGGGCAGGCTGCACCCCACAGGCAGGCCACACCCCCACAGGCAGGCCACACCCGCACAGGCAGGCCGCACCCAGGCGACTTCCATGGTTTACTTTCTTAAAGACAGTTCTGCATCTCTTCAAAAAAAACCACACGACAATATAGCTTCTTAAAGTGACCGCATTGTCAAATTGGGAACAGGATTATGTCTTTTCCAGAATTGGGTAGGAATGGGTGAATTTCCTGGGTAGGTGTCAGATGGTCTTCAGCCTGGACTGAGTGTAAGTGCCTGATTGATATGATTACCACGCGAGGCTCTCACATTGCTCAGACAAGGTTAGAAACACTGCGTCCAACCACCTGCTGTGTGGTGGCAGCCATTTCTCATTTCCATGACACGTTGTGATTGGGATGAGGAGGATCACACTTTGCAGAAACTCACAGGCCCAGCTTGGTCACCTACTTGTCCCTGCAACCCTCCAGCTCCTTTCCTTCCCAATCAGCACATTCTGTTCTGAGTGGCCCTATATTCCCACTGATTCTTTCATTTCAATCTTCTCTGGACATTGCCCACGGCCCTGCAGCTTAGATACCCTCACCCGAGCCCTGTTAAAGACACAATTCTGGTGATCAGACTCAAACCCCAAAACCTCTGCTTCAGAATCTGTTCAACAAACCACTGTAGAGAGATGCAGCCTTTCATAGTTGCTGTTCTGATTGTGAAGTGCCTGCACTTCACCTCTGCAGCTGCTTTCCAATTCTTCCCATACCTCTTACCTCCACGTCTGCAGCCCTGACTGTACTCCTGTCAGTTTTGACTGATGCATATTCGATGGGCCAAAGAGCCTTTATCCTGAGCAGTAGACCTCTATAGCTGCATGACTCTGTGACTTGGACAGTAAGAGAGATCGAGACGGGACATCAGACTAGACAGGGCATGGAAAGGAGGAGATTTTAGTGCCTACACCAGAGAGCTGGATCGAATAACTTGCAGTTTAATTATGTAAATAAAGGAATGTTACAGCACATTATGAGGGAAAGAGCTTTACTTGAGGATAACGAGCCAAAAGCCTTCAGCAGAATCTTAGACAGAAGCCAGAGATGCTGAGGAGATATCGATAATGATGTAGCAGCAACAGTTTAAAATACAGAATAAGTGACATTGACTGTACAATTCTGTGAGCTCAGGTGTACAAAGGGTGGCTGATGGGTAGATGGTCATGAAGCCCTTTGTTCATCCCAGTACAATTTACAGCTTCAAATGCTGCAGCACATCATTTCGAAATGGCACTCAGAGTTCACTCAAAAACCCAGCATGTGGGATCCTGTACAATTATGTGAAAAATGTTGGCTCTGTGCTCAAGATTTTTTGACTGTTTCCCATTCAATATGGACCAACAATGTAAAACTGAGTCCCAACTGGCAATCTGAATCAGGGAGGCCACAGGAAGGTTAATGTGAGAATGGAAAATGACGCACACTGTCTGGTGGGAAGGCTTTGTTGCAATTTCAGAAAGAAAGACTCTTCCTTCAACGTATTGTCTTTCACAATCTCAGTACAGCCTATGGCATATTTGGGAAGTATGATCATTGCTATGATTCCCAACGAAATCTTCACTTTCTCTGCCAATGCCTATGTTATTATCCCTGATAACACACAAAATGAGGAGTGGATAATGGTATTGAATGATCAAAGAGACCTTTAAAGCAGCTGGCTATTAAAGTCATTACATTCACAAACCCCAAAATGCCTGGTTACAGCAGAGGAGCCTTATTCCAGTTGTGTGTCAGGCTTCAAGGGGTCTGACATAAGATGGAGATTGAGAGTTTTCTATCACACTGTGATGCAGTGAAGATCCGAGTGTGTCTGTTAGTGACAGATTCACTGTGAGACATCAAACAGCATCCCACTTTCTCTCAAAGGGAAACAAAATTATCTGAATCGAATGCACATAGTTGTACATGATGATGATGATGATGATGATGACGATGAGTTGTCAGTTTGATCATTATAGAAACACATTAACCAAAGTTCACAAGATTCAAACATCTGTGTAGTGTTTTGGAGAGCTGACTACTCACTGGGACTTGGTGTCCGAGGAGGTACATATTGCTGCCTGTTTCACTTCTTTAACAGCTTGGTTTTCTCTTGCTGCTGGTTTCTAGCACTCAGCATCACTACACAGTCATCCTTGTGGGAGGGGGTATTCACTGTGTGATTGGTGTGTTTTACATTGATCTGAGCAGCTTCAGGGATAATTCCATCTGAGTCTGGGCTGGTTGCATTTATTGGAAACTGTTACTGGTACCCACTGTATTTGGTCCTTGCATTCTGTTACCCTGTGAACAATTCCAGTGGTTTCCATCTTCTCATTCAATTTTTCATTCTCTTCCACCTTTGAAGAACAATGTCTCTTGCCTTGGAATTTTGACTCAATGAGAGACTGAAAGCTGACAGGAGAGCTGGGACACTGATCGGTCTCTGATGTAACTTCCAGACTCACTCCTGGGAAAACACAGATCCACAACAGGGTCAGACTCAGAGCACAGAGACAGCAGGGTGGGGGGCTGGAGGGGGTCACAGAGATAGGGAGGGGGTGTAGGGGCTGGAGGGGGTTACAGTGATAGGGAGGGGTGTAGGACTGGTGGGGATTACAGGGATAGGGAGGGGGTGTAGGACTGGTTGGGATTACAGGGATATGGAGGGGGTGTAGGGGCTGGTGGGGATTACAGGGATATGGAGGGGGTGTAGGGGCTGGTGGGGATTACAGGGATAGGGAGGGGTGTAGGACTGGTGGGGCTTACAGGGATATGGAGGGGGTGTAGGACTGGTGGGGATTAGGGATAGGGAGGGGGTGTAGGGGCTGGTGGGGATTACAGGGATAGGAAGGGGTGTAGGACTGGTGGGGCTTACAGGGATAGGGAGGGGGTGTAGGGACTGGTGGGGATTACAGGGATAGGGAGGGGGTGTAGGGACTGGTGGGGATTACAGGGATGGGGGGGTGTAGGACTGGTGGGGATTACAGGGATATGGAGGGGGTGTAGGGGCTGGTGGGGATTACAGGGATAGGGAGGGATGTAGGACTGGTGGGGATTACAGGGATATGGAGGGGGTGTAGGGGCTGGTGGGGATTACAGGGATAGGGAGGGATGTAGGACTGGTGGGGATTACAGGGATATGGAGGGGGTGTAGGACTGGTGGGGATTACAGGGATAGGGAGGGGGTATAGTACTGGTGGGGATTACAGGGATAGGGAGGGGGTGTAGGACTGGTGGGGATTACAGGGATAGGGAGGGGGTATAGGGGCTGGTTGGGATTACAGGGATATGGAGGGGGTGTAGGGGCTGGTGGGGATTACAGGGATAGGGAGGGGGTGTAGGGGCTGGTGGGGATTACAGGGATATGGAGGGGGTGTAGGACTGGTGGGGATTACAGGGATAGGGAGGGGGTGTAGGGGCTGGTGGGGATTACAGGGATATGGAGGGGGTGTAGGACTGGTGGGGATTACAGGGATATGGAGGGGTTGTAGGGGATTACAGGGAGAGGGAGGGGGTGTAGGGGATTACAGGGAGAGGGAGGGGGTGTAGGGACTGGAGGGGATTACAGGGCTAGGGAGGGGTTGTAGGGACTGGTGGGGATTACAGGGATATGGAGGGGGTGTAGGGGGTGACAGGGAGGAGGAGGGATGAAATAATGGCGATACTTGAAAACAAAGGTGAGGGTTTTATAATTGAGGCTTGATTACAAAGCTCCTACAAAACAGATTTCTCATTGGTTGAGACTCTGAGCGTGTGACCTCCTGTAGGTTCCAAATGAAACTCTGAAGTGCACAGACCCACAGAAAAGAATCCTTCGTGTGGGATTCCCAACGGACTGTTACAGCGGAACCCAGTCTGAAACAGGGAACGGCAGGTGACCAAAGTCTTGCTGGTAACAAAAGCATTTTGATTGTTTCAGTTGGAATAATTACAACATTGTCATCTTTTTGTGTGTTCCTCCAGTGATGGAGTGTGTAGGCAGTTACAGAGCTGTGATTAGCTGCCTGTTTTATATTGAGTGAAATATTGCAGAGTGTGAGGCAGGGATTGTGATGCTTGTGTTGCCGAGTGAACTCACCTCCCTTTGGACAGTGAGCAGGCACCAGCAGGAATTTCCAATAGGGCACAATGCAGATAACGCAGGCAGTTTTACACAAAGCACAGCTACTCCAATAGGTCAGAGGAGATGGTTCCGTTTGAACTGTGTTTCTGGACAAATATTCATCAGCTGACTTCCAGGAATGACAACAGCATTGATCCAATTTCATGGAGATTAGATTTTGAACCATTTTTCAGCCACCAAACCCCAGTCAATCCTCTGCAGCTGGTGCAGCACTCTCTGCCAATCATTTCTCCCTTCAGTTAGAAAATAAATGACAACAGGCCTTCCCTGGCTGCACCCACCCTCCAAATCTGATGGCAGTGACTTCCTTTCACAGGCTGGAGAAACACAATGATAGACGGTACTGATGCAGCCTTGATGCTCTGAGCTGATGTGGCTGAGGGTCCACCTCAGGAGTGCTTCACTCCAGCAGCCAATCTGACTGGACTGACTGGGAGATTACAGTCTGCGCTCCTCACTCACAAAGGTGGTGCAATTCATGGAAATCCTTCAATCCTACCATTGGAGTGAGTGAGGCTTTGAACAGAGATGCATCATGGAGTCACAGAGTCATACAGCACAGAGACAGACCCTTTGTTCCAGCCAGTCCATTCCGAACATAATCCCAAACTAGACTTGTCCCAGCTGCCTGATCCTGGCCATGTCCCTCCAAACCTTCTCCAAGTGTCTTTTGTACAAATGTCTGTCTGGGTCTGCTGCAGTCATGTACCCACAAGCAGCACTGAGAAAGCTGAAGCTTGCTGTTGGAGGGTGGGGGAGGCTCACACAGGAAAGTTCATGTATCACTGAGCCCCCCCTCCCATGAAGAGTAGCATTGGACGGTGGGCCTGTGTGCAGGGCTGGTCAGCTCTGGCCCTTTCTCCACGTTGACAGTGGGATGCTGGGCTCCCTGCACAATGCTACTCTGAGCCACCCCCTCTCGCTGCCTGGTTTCAGTTCTTCCAACACAATCATTCTAAAAGTTGAGAGACTTAACAAACAATCCAGATCTTTTTCAATATATCATTTCAGTTACATCACACTGTAAACTTTTGCTATAAATTCTACATCCTACAATCTTATACTCCACAGTTACCTGATGAAGGAGCGGCACTCTGAAAGCTAATGCTTCCAAATAAACCTGTTGGACTATAACCTGGAGTTGTATGATTTTTAACTTTGTCCACCCCAGTCCAACACCGACATCTCCAAATCATCACAATGCAGGCTGCCGTCACGCTCAGCCTCAAATTCACCGTTCACTTATCATTAAATTAAAAAAACATTGAGAAAACATTGGTGCAGTTTGCAAGATTACCTGTTGAGGGCCAAGTTAATGTACAAAAGATCCTTTCTAAAAATTCCCTTGTAAATATTGTTCCATTGCCAACTATTTTACTGGAAGATGCCTGGATACTATTAAACTGGGAAGGGTACAGAAAGGATTTCCCAGGCTGTTACTGGACCAGAGGGTTGTGTTATAAGGTGAGGCTGGATGGACTGGGGCTTCTTTCCCTGGAGTGAAGGAGGTCGAGGGGTGATTTAGATTAAATTAGATTAGATTACAGTGTGGAAACAGGCCCTTCGGCCCAACAAGTCCACACCGACCCGCCGAAGCGCAACCCACCCATACCCCTACGTTTACCCCTTATGTAACAATACGGGCAATTTAGCATGGCCAATTCACCTGACCTGCACATCTTTGGACTGTGGGAGGAAGCCAGAGCACCAGGAGGAAACCCACACAGACACGGGGAGAATGTGCAAACTCCACACAGTCAGTCGCCTGAGGCGGGAATTGAACCCGGGTCTCTGGCGCTGTGAGGCAGCAGTGCCACCGTGCCACCGTGCCGCCCACAAAGGGTGACCTTATAATGGTTTGTAAAATCATGAGGGGTGTGGAGAAGGTGAATTGCAAATATTGATTTCCAAGGGTAGGGAGCTGAAAACCAGAGGGCAGAAGTTTAAAGTGAGAGGGGAAAGATTTAAAAGGGACCTGAGGGGCAGCTCTTTCACACAGAGAGTGCTGTGTGTGTGGAATGGACTGTCAGAGGAAGTGGTAAATACAGGTGTATTTACAACAGTTTGAAGACTCTTGGACAGGTGTGTGAATAGGAAAGGTTTACAGTGCTATGAGGCAAATAGGACTCGTTTAGTTTGGGAAACTGGGTTGGCATGGATGAGTTGGAGCGAAGGGTCTGTTTCCAATCTGTATGACTTTATGACTCTATATCTCAATAAGTCAATGATCTGATTTAATTTCTGAGTAACAAATTCCGTGAAAGCCTGTAGCTCTATCCATAACAGAGCTGTCAGCTCAGTAACACAATGAACTTTGTCCTAACTTTGTCTCAATTGTTTATTTTTATAACTTCTGTAATGAAAATGGTGCCAAATTGTGATGAATTATATATGTTTCTCTGTATTATCAGAAATACAAGTGACAATCAATTGCTATTTTAATCCATAGAAGATACCTCCCTGAAATCTAATAAGGAATTTGTAAGAAAGAGATGTTTATTTATCTGATGAGCCAGAAAATGTGGAAAGCGCTGCTACAGATGATGGTTAGAGTTATTGAGTCACAGACTCTTCAGCCCAACCCGTCCATGCCAACCAGATATCTTAACCTAAGTTATTCCTAGGCGCCAGCATTTGGCCCATTTCCCTCCAAACCCTTCCTATTCATATACCCATCCAGGTGCCTTTTAAATGTTGTCATTGCACCAGCCCCCACCACTTCCTCTGGCAGCTCATTCCATACACGTACCACCCTCTATGTGAAAAGGTTGCCCCTTAGGTCTCTTTTATATCTTTCCCCTCTCACCCTAAACCTATGTCCTCTAGTTCTGGACTTTGTCTATTTATCCTATCCATGCCCCTCATGATTTTATAAACCTCTATAAGGTCACCCCTCAGCCTCTGACACTCCAGGGAAAACAGCCCCAGCCTGTTCAGCCTCTCCCTGTAGCTCAAATCCTCCAACCCTGGCAACATCCTTGTAAATCTTTTCTGAACCCTTTCAAGTTTCACAACATTATTCTTATATCAGGGAGATCAGAATTGTACGCAATATTCCAACAGTGGCCTGACCAATGCCCTGTACAGCCGCAACATGATCTCCCAACTCCTGTACTCAATACTCTGACCAATAAAGGAAAGCATACCAAACACCTTCTTCGCTATCCTATCTACCTGCGACTCCACTTTCAAGGAGCTATGAACCTGCACTCCAAGGTCTCTGTTCAGCAACACTCAATAGGACCTTACCATTAAGTGTATAAGTCCTGCCCTGATTTGTCTTTCCAAAATGCAGCACCTCACATTTATAGAACATAGCAAAGTACAACACTGAACAGGTCCTTTGGCCCACGATGTTGTGCCGAGATTTAACCCTAATGTAAAGTATAGTAACTTAACCTACACACCCCTCAACTCACTGCTATCCATGTGCATGTCCAGCAGTCGCTTAAGTGTCCCCAATGACTCTGCTAGTCAGAGTCTATCTAAATTTATCTAAATTAAACTCCATCTGATCAAGATCCTGTTGTAATCTGAGGTAACCTTCTTTGCTGTCTTTTTTGAGGTATTTTAGGTTGAAGAGAACTGATGAAGTTAAGGGCCTGCTCATGGGTCTGTGAGGGGGAACAGTTGAGATCAGAGTATGACAATAATCAGTTTGGTTGAGGAAGGATGGAGGAGCCGTGGGTACAGCCTGGAACCCCATGCAGACAGGCTGTGCCGAAGGGGCCGGGTTGGCCGACTGTATTTGCTACTTGCCTGTAAAAGGCAGCCAGCTGACTTCCAGGAAACACAGCAACATTTATCAGATTTCAAGGAGATTAAACTTTCGAGCATTTTTCAGCCACCAAACCCCAATTAATCCTCTGCAGCTGCAGTAGCACTTTCTGCCGACTACTCCCTGTGCTCGTTAGAAAACAACTGACAACAAAGTTTCTCATTCCTTCCACTTCCCCACCAGACCAATCTGATTTGACTGTGGCAGGTTTGCCTGGTGACCCTCTGTGAAAGAGTCAAGAGACAGGATCGAGATTCCAGGCAGTGTCTGTGCAAAGTGAACCACAATTACATTCTCTCAGTTTCCTCCTAGTCACACCGTCCTAATACTTGTTTCACAGAAATGACAGATGCAAACGAGGTGACAGATATCTCAATATGTCGTCTTAATTGTGGCACTTAAAATATGGGGGTGCTCGAATCATTTGGTTCCCACTGTATGAGACTGCTTCACAATATGTCTGTGTGGAGGGTAATGTCACTTTGTTCACCTCCAAATTCAGTAATTGTTCCAAATTAACTCTGACGCAGCCTGCCACAATAAAGATCTACTAAAACCCTCTGACAAAAATGTCCTTTTTAGAATTCACTTCTAGTTATTGTTTCCTTGATAAGTAGTTAGGTGGAAGTTCCACAGTAAGAGAGTAACTATTTCACTGAAGCTCAGACCCCTGACTGTAACTGAACATTTTTTAATAGTCAGAGGATGAGGGGGTCACTGGCTGGGTCAGTGTTTATTACCCATCCCTAGTTGCCCAGAGGGCAGTTATGAGTCAACCACATTGCTCTGGGTCTGGAGTCACATGTCGGATAAGAATGGCAGTTCTCTTCCCTAAAGGACTTTTGAAATAGATGTGGTTTTTTTCCTGAAATTGGCAACAGATTCACAGGAGAAAGTGAGGTCTGCAGATGCTGGAGATCAAAGTTGAAACTTTATTGCTGGAACAGGAATTCTAAAAAGGACATTTTTGTCAGAGGGTTTTAGTAGATCTTTATTGTGGCAGGCTGCGTCAGAGTTAATTTGGAACAATTACTGAAGAAGGGCCTGTGCCCGAAACGTCGAATCTCCTGTTCCCTGGATGCTGCCTGACCTGCTGTGCTGTTCCAGCAATAAAGTTTCAACAGATTCACACTCATCATTCGACTTCTGATTCCAGATTTTTATTGAATTCAGATTCCACCATCACCCAGGGCAGGATTCGAACCTGGCTCCCCAGATCGTTACCTGGGTTTCTGGATTAACAGACCAGTGCTGATACCACTTTACCAAGTGAGCCTCTTTTCCAGGATTTCTCGGTGTTCACTCCCCCATTTAGGGGCAGCCTGTGTAACTGACAGTCACAGGGGTCTATCAAGAAATTTATGGTGCCATCTTTAAGCTCCCTTCACCTATGAGGTGCTAGAATGTGTCTTATCAACCAACTTTATCATCTCTCTAGAATCCCCCAGTTTGAATCCTTTCAGTCCTGTGTCTCCCGATCTCAGGCTATGTCAAGATCCAGAGTGCCTTTCTCACTGATCCTGATGGGGATGTGTCACCTCAAATTGTCCTCATCAAACATTCATGAGTTTTGAGATGAGTGACTGTCCTCCTGCTCTGTGGAGCTAATGTTCTGCAGCTCCATTCATATTCAGCAGAAATGAGCACACACCAGCAGCAATGGGTTTTCCTCCCTGTCCAGGCTGACTGCTTCAGATCTTACTGATGGCTTTTTAATTTGGATTCCTGTTCAACAGCCGGTTCAGGCTCCGTGTACCATACAGTGTGGGACCACACCATTCGGCCCATCGAGTCCACTTTGACCTTCTGAAGAGCTTCTCATTTCATCCCTGTGACCCTGTGTTTCACATGGCTAATCCACCTAACCTACACATCCCTGTACTCTATGGGTGATTTAGCACAGTCAATTCACCCAAACCTGCACAGCTTAGGACTGTGGGAGGAAACCGGAGCACCCAGAGCAAACCCATGCAGACACAGGGAGAATGTGAAAACTCTATCGGCCAGGGCTGGAATCGAACCCAGGTCCCTGATGCTGTGAGGCAGTGGTGCTAACCACTGAGCCACTGTTCCAAATTGGATTTTTCTTTCTCCATCCCATTACTCGTTCTAGAAACTTTCACAACCTCTCCTGAGCTCTCTCCCTTTCAGTGAGTTGAAACTCCCGGTGACCACATGGTTTAACCTTGGTCAGATCCGGGCTGCAGATTGCTTGAACTGGAGTGTGTCCCAATGGTCCAGTTCAGCCCTGTCCGAATACACACTGACCATACCCAGGTCTGACCCAGCCCCACCAGGACCCTTTACAGTCTCAGGGCCAATGACACAGTGTTAGACCCACAGGTAGAAACCACATCCGGGAACAAACCTTCTAATCCACAACATCTCGATGGTTTCACTCCTAATTCCCCTCCACTCCCAGCCCCCACATCCACTCACATTCTCACCCACCCACTCACCCACCCACTCACCCACTCACCCACCCACTCACTCACCCACCCACTCACTCACTCAACCACCCACTCACTCACCCACCCACTCACCCACTCACCCACCCACTCACTCACCCACCCAATCACTCACTCAACCACCCAGTCACTCACCCACCCAATCACTCACTCAACCACCCAGTCACTCACCCACCCACTTACTCACCCACTCACCCACTTACTCACCCACTCACCTACTCACCCACTCACCCACTCATCAAACCACTCACACCCACTCACTCATCCACTCACTCACCCACTCACTCACCCACTCACCCACTCACCCACTCACTCACTCACCCACTCACCCACTCACCCATTCACTCACCCACCCACTCACTCACCCACCCACTCACTCACTCACCCACCCACTCACCCACTCACTCACCCACTCACTCACCCACTCACTCACCCACTCACCCACTCACCCACTCATCCACCCACTCACTCACCCACTCACCCACTCACTCACTCACCCACTCACTCACCCACTCACCCACCCACTCACCCACTCACTCACCCACTCACTCACCCACTCACTCACCCACTCACCCACTCACCCACTCATCCACCCACTCACTCACCCACTCACCCACTCACTCACTCACCCACTCACTCACCCACTCACCCACTCACCCAACCACTCACACCCACTCACTCACCCACTCACTCACCCACTCACCCACTCACCCACTCACCGAACCACTCACACCCACTCACTCACCCACTCACCCACCCACTCACTCACCCACCCACTCACCCACTCACCCACTCACCCACTCACCCAACCACTCACACCCACTCACTCACCCACTCACTCACCCACTCACTCACTCACCCACTCACTCACCCACCCACTCACTCACTCACCCACCCACTCACCCACTCACTCACCCACTCACTCACCCACTCACCCACTCACCCACCCACTCACCCACTCACCCACTCACCCACTCACCCACTCACCCAACCACTCACACCCACTCACTCAC